>NC_041215.1:28996897-29107806 GCF_002837175.3 Physeter macrocephalus
TAGAACAAAAAATTTCACAATTTGTATGGAAACACAAAAGACCCCGAATAGCCAAAGCAATCTTGAGAAAGAAAAATGGAGTTGGAGGCATCAGGCTCCCTGACTTCAGACTATACTACAAAGCTACAGTAATCAAGACAGTATGGTACTGGCACAAAAACAGGAATATAGATCAGTGGAACAGGATAGAAAGCCCAAAGATAAACCCACACACCTATGGTCACCTAATCTATGACAAAGGAGGCCTAGAATATATGATGGAGAAAAGAATGAAATGAGAACACTCCCTAACACCGTACACAAAAATAAATTCAAAATGGATTAAAGACATAAATGTAAGGCCAGGCACTATCAAACTCAAAGTTAGCACTGAGGGAAATTGAAGCCC
Source organism: Physeter macrocephalus (assembly GCF_002837175.3). Classification (NCBI taxonomy): domain Eukaryota; kingdom Metazoa; phylum Chordata; class Mammalia; order Artiodactyla; family Physeteridae; genus Physeter; species Physeter macrocephalus. Next base: position 28,997,286 of record NC_041215.1, read on the forward strand.
CAAGGGTTTAGATAAACTGCCCATGCTCACAAGAATAAATTTTTATCTCTTCATTCACCCATCCTAGCTCCTCTCCATGCTTAGGACACTATGTACCACCCCTTGTAGGAGGAGATAAAGAACAGACAGTGGCTGCTATTTCTATACAGAACTACAGCATGCACGTTACAATGCCTACAGCTGCAAGTAACAGAATAGCCAACTAAAAGTAACTTAAACCATATGGGGTCATTATTTTGTCACCTAACAAGAAAATAAATATTGACCCATATCAGAAAATAAACTTTAAAAACATTCTGAGTAAGATCTTAAGTGAGAGATCATCTGTGGCATCTTAGGCATTAAGCCAAATAAAGTAGCAACAAACCAATATTCCCCCCTTCAAGTCCCAATGAGATTGCCCACTAGACTCTGGGGAAGGGTATAGTACCCTTCCCCAGTATGGACAGGAAGTGGGGTGAGACACGGAGTTGAAGTGAGGGGCAGATACTGAGAGAATCTCAGGTGGTGGTCAGAGCGTGTGATCTAGATAGCAGGCAGCTGGGCAGGACAGAATACAGAACAAAGCAGTGGGGATGGGGCCAGATTTCAGTGTGGGACTTGAGGCATGTAGTCAGGTAATCAAAGGAAGAAAGAACAGCCAGCTCCAAGTTCCTGGGTCAGGGGCACAAGCAGGGTGAAACTCAAAACCTAGACGAGACCTATAAGGTCCCTATCTGTCTAGTCCCATACTTTGAACTTTCTACTGAAGTATAACATGCATAAATTAAAGGTCATATATTTTAAGTGTGTAGCTTAATGAATTTTCCCAAACTAAACACATCCAAGTAACCAGCACCCAGATCATGAAACAGAATATTGCCAGCACCCTAGAAGCCCCCTCAGAACAGCCTCTGGTCATTAACCCTGCAAAGGTGAACAACTAGTCAGCTTTTGCACCTTCTATAAGCACAATCATAGCATGTACCTGCTTGTGTCTGATTTCTGTCACCCAATCTTTTGTTTGTAAGACTCCACCATACTGTTGTGTATAGTTGTGGTTCATTCATTAGCATTCTGAATAGTTTTCCAGGGTGAATGCATCATAATTCGTTTATTCATCCTTCTGTTGATATACATTTGGGTAGTTTCCAGTTTGGGGATATTACCAACACCGACTGCTGTTATGAACATTTGAGTACATATTTTTGGCACACAATGTATGTTTTCCTGTGAGGTATATACCTAGGAGGAGAATGGTTGGGTCATAGGGTCTAGCCTATTTTTATACTATTCTGACCCTTGCTCATTTTGCTTTCCTCCTGAGGGTCTTCTCATACATGCCATTTTCTCTTCCTGGTGCATCTTCCCCCTCACCCTTAACCTGGCTAATCCCCACTTGTCAGCTGATGGGGCAAATGAAGCTGTTCAGAAGAATCTTACGGTGCCCTTACTACGACAAGCCCCATGTTGATTTGCTATTTCCTAAAATCCCACTGATAATGAACAGGTTTGTTTTCACGGCCTGGGATAGAGCTAGATCTACAGGCAGGAGTCAAGTAGCCCTTGTATGAGCTCTTACGTGTGTGCAGAGGTAGGGGAAGCAATCTGGACCTGGCTCATGGGTTTTACAAATAGTCTTCAAAGAAGAGCTTGTTTCTAAATGAAGTAAGCTGGATTTGCTCTAAGGGAGATTGTCTCCAACCCCCTTCCTCCAACTTCTTCCTCTTCTCTTAGGACACTTCTCTTTCTTCTTTTCATCCCTTCTCTGAATTATAACAGCTGGGTCCCCACCAAGCTTGCAAGTATTGGCAGGCCACTCCACAGATCATGGCCAGCTTCCGTTTCTTCTTGGCATTAGGACACTAATCTATAAAAAGATATTAACATTTAAATAGCTCTTTCATGTGTATAGGAACCAAAATGCCATTTCAGAAACCTCTTTTCAGAATTATACCCCAACTTCACTTTAACAGCAACAACAATAAAAGCACACTATATAAATGTTAAATAACATATGGGTTTTTAAACGCTTTTCCTTTATTACAGATTATAAACCAAGGGGAAAAAGTTTAAATAAGTTGCCAAATTCACACAGCTATTAAATACAAGAGTCAAATTCCAATCAAGGATGTATGGTTCCAGCCACTGACATCTGAGATGGGAGTCAATAGCATTTCTAAGTCCCTTTCCCTGAGCTTTCCACCAGATCGCCCCAGTTATACATTGGTAACCTGGATAAGAAGAAATAGCTGAATCAGTCTACTGTCTTTTTTCAAAGCTGTCACACTTTTTTTAACTTCCCAATCAGTGGCTTCCATACTATGAAGGTGTCATTCTTCTATGGCCATTAACGGTAAAGAAAGAATCAATGTCTTGGAGGAGGATGAAGCCACAGTCAAAACAGGTTGTGGTAACTTTCCCTGAGCTTTCCACCAGATCGCCCCAGTTATACATTGGTAACCTGGATAAGACGAAATAGCTGAATCAGTCTACTGTCTTTTTTCAAAGCTGTCACACTTTTTTTAACTTCCCAGTCAGTGGCTTCCATACTATGAAGGTGTCATTCTTCTATGGCCATTAACGGTAGAGAAAGAATCAATGTCTTGGAGGAGGATGAAGCCACAGTCAAAACAGGTTTGTTGTGTAAGTATTGTTTTTCTCTTTTATGGAAAAATATAGGTATTAGGTTAATAAAGTAAACTATGTATATATTTAGAATCCATTGCATATGTATAATATTTATTAACGTGCTGAACATTTATTATTTTTTAATCAAACATCAATCCACCAAAGGTAATGGAGAGAATAAAGGATTCTTCAGAAGAATAAAAGATTCAAGACATACTGCCCAAGATGCGTTTTTGTGTTTATAGCTTAGGAATCTGTTTGATCGATTTACTGGTTCTTTTAAAAAGGTGGAGTACAGGGAGAGCTTTTCCTTCTTCCCCATCTTGAAGGGTGTATACTCACCTCCCAACTGGCAGGAACCTACTAACCCATAATTTGACTGTCTACTCAGTTCTAGTCTTCCACCAAAAAGTTCATTTCTAAACCATTTTGGTGAGATTTTCCATGTCACGTACATGGTTTTTAGTTCACATCCAAAGTTCTCTTGTTGCTATATATCCCTCATAGACTTTAGAAAAAAGAAAAACTTACCCATCTCAAATTTAGGATATTTGATAATAGTCTGCTACAAGGAAATGAGTAATTTATCAACAAAGAAGGAAGTATTGGCTCTCCAAAATGAGAATTTCTTTTCATTAATGAATAGATTTAAACAACCATCACAGAATTTGACGCATGGTGGGCCTTCAGTGACAGTTTCCTTCGCCTCTCCTGTTATAACTTAATGCATTCATTCACTCAATCACTCATTTATTTGTTTGTTTCTTAGTTTGTTATTCCATTCGACATTCACTGGGCACTTAACGTATACCTGTCAGTCCCTGTATCCGTCCCTCTTGAGATAAAGAGATGAGTTTGAGTTTTTAATCTCATCATTTCTTCCTTTGGATAATTATTTTTGCTGTACACAATTTCTCTCCTTGAAGCAGTCAAATAGAGTTGAACTTTTCCAAATTGATAATGGGCCCATCCAGCTCTTGAGTTTAGTCTGGTCAGTAAATGCATCACAAATCTTTTCCTATAACACCGGCCTGCCTTAGAGCGTGGTGTCAATCTCATACCCCCAAATCAAAAGAGCACACAAGAAACTGAATATAGGTAACCAAATATAAATGACACAAAAAAAGTAAAACCAAGAAAAGAATGCATTAGTCACTGAAAGGGGGGAAGAGGAGTCCTTCATTATTCCACAAATGTATGCTGATCTCTTACTATGTGCCAGTTATAAGTCCTGGGGAGACAGCAGTGAGCAGAGATGAAGATTTCTGTCCTCATTGGCTTTACATCTGGAACAATCCCTGAACACATCCTATTTGCTAGATCTTTACATATAATTCCACCTGTCCTCCCCTCTCCCAACAATCTGTCTGAAGTTCAAATGGATTAAACAGCTACAAGGCAGCAGAGCTAGACTCTGAATCTAAACAATGATCTGTCTAACCGTGGGGCTGATTTGACAGCTGGTCTGGGGAGTTAAGACAGTCAAACTCTGTCCTCCCTCTACCACTTCCTGCGTTGGTGGCCTTTGTTAGCAAATACGTGTTTGAAACCAGAGCAGGACCAGATAGCTACTGGTGGTGTCTTTTGGCTCCAAGAAATGTTATTTGTGAATAAAAGTTAAAGGTTTCTCCTAGAGGCCTTCCCTAGAGGGTGCTGTGGGGATGCCTGCCCTACTAGCCTAATTATGGGACCAATGTCTGTATCAGAGACAAACTAAGAGGTGTCACAGCTACTGAACTTACCTCTCTGTAGCTTGCCCTCCACTGTTCACAAAGGTGTCATGATTTTAAACCCTCCATGTTTGTGCACATTCCCCAATCTAGAAACCCACCTGCCCCATCCATGGCCCTCACTTCTGTGCCTATTAAATCGAATTGTTCTTCAAGGCCAGGCAAGACCCTCCCCCACAAAATCACCTTCTTAGTCTGTCTTGCCTACACCCTTTGCTTGGGCCCCCTGCCCCAGATTTCTTTCTGTTTTGAAATGCATCAGGGCTGTGTTCCTATATGTCTACCCTACCTGACTGAGAGCCCCCGAGGGCAAAAACATGTCTCATTTCTCTTTCTTTTTTCAGGCTCTGGGTCTGGGTCTGATACAAATTCATTGCTAACCTTATTTTTTATTAAATGAAGGAACAAATTAATCAACTTTGATTTGTGGGGAAAGGAATGAATGATTGAATAAGTAAATAAGTGATTGAAGGAGTGAATGAGGAGTGGTGATGCCATTTGAGGCAAGGGGAGGTTTTACAGTGGTGAGCTACATCAACCCTTAGTAACGGTGGGGAGAAGGGCATTTGCTCTGAGTGATCACTTGCTGAACTGAAGGCCTAAACTGTTATAGATCCATAGTCCTTTAGGCACAATTCCCAAACTCAAAAAACTCTGAAAAGTTTTAGCATGATTCATTTGGTGACATGAAATTATGGGTAATGTTTACTGACCCCACTTAGTGGAAAATAGTTGTATGTTTTTCTGCAGAAATGCTTCCACGTTTGATTGGGGGTGACTCCCAGATCCTCCTGAGGTGTTACTTAATATGAAATATATGGACAGTATTGTCTTTATAAAATCTAAAGCTGGTTTCTGAAACACATCAGGCCCCCAAAAGTACAGACAAGGGACTGCATGTGAGTCTCCCCTATATTCAGAAGCTGAGGAACCAAAGCCCAGTGGATGCCCAAAGAGGTTCCAGGAAGAATGGATGGAAAATCTAGTACCATCTCTAGAAGTAGAAGTCAGGAGAGAAAGGACCTAGAAGCCCAAACCAGAGTACTTCTCTCCGGGGGACTAGATTCCATCCCAGGGGACATGGGTGCATGTGGAGAGCTCCCTAGATCACTAACAAGAAATGGCTGTCCCCAAACCCTGGCTTCCAGGTGACCACCATGGCCAGTTCCTCATAAGGCCCCATACCCTCATCACTATGCTGGGCTTGCTGGCCTTCAAATGTTAGCTTATTATTCATCACAATAATGAAAGCTGTGTCCTGCAAATGCTTTCAGTTTGCACTGTATCTTAAATGTCCATTCCTCCAGTGCCTCGCTCAGGGAGTGACATAGAATAAATAATAAATGGGCTCAATAAATTTTTAATGAATGTATACAATATCTTATTCTTCATAATGTGTTTTTATATACATTGTCTCATTTAATCTTCAAAATGACCCTGTGAGTCAATCAAGTGAAATGAGTCCCAGGGAGGTTAAGGTATTTGTCCAAGACGACAGCAAGCAAATGGTTCTGCTGGGAATTGCACCAAAGTTGTCTGGTAAAAATCCTCCTCTCTTTTTGGAGCATTATTGTGCTTCCTTCCTATGTGAACTGAACCCTCAGAAACCAAGATGGTCTGGTAAAAATACTTGGTCACAGGAAAGTTCTGGGAATAAGAGAAACCACTGATACACTATTAGCACGTGTCTCGTGGACTTCAGGTAGAGCCATCGGGAGATAATGCCTTCGCCTGTGTCTGTCCTCTAGGGAAGTTAATTTGGTGAGAAATCCAGGACTGCCAGGAGAAGGGGGTGCCAAGAATGCATAGACAGAGGTCACAGAGGAGCCAAAGCTTGTTCCAGGGCATCCTAGGTCCCAACACTGCTGCACCCTTATTTTGCCCATGTCTGAAGCTGACCTCAGGACCAATGAAGGGATGGGGACTTTTGAAGGTTGATGGAGGAAACAGGAACTCCTTGACAAGGAGACAGATGGTACCAGTGCCCACCTCAGGTCACGAAAAGATGAACTTGCTGCAAAACAAGAACTCCATAAACGTCTTTGGTAGAGGAACTTGCCCAAGGTAAGGATGCCACCTCCCTCTGTGAGAACAAGTCTATAAAGGAGGTACTAACCTCGCATGCAGTCATTCCAACTCTCCTCCAAGTGAAGGGAAGGATGATTCAGCCTGGTACCCATCCCTCCTCTGTGGCCTCTGTCTGACCTCTGGAGAACAGATACTGGGTCTGAAGGGAACGAAGTGTGGTGGGCAGAGAGGGGCTCAGTGTCCTGTGATCCTGCACATTTCTCAGCAGTAAGCAGGGTCCTGGGAGCCACCCCTGCCCTGCGATTCCCCACACCAGGGAAGGGAGCAGGTATTCCACACAGTATGGCTTCGATTCCAGTGACTCACATGGACCCATTCTTCCTTCCCTTCCCCACTCTGAGCAGCTCAAAAGCTGGTCAGATGTTATGTGAATTTCAGGCCAGTCCTCTAACTCCCTGATGGCAGAGAAACCAGAAAACTGAGAAACCAGGTTAGGCCTCAGCCTCTATCTCATCTTTTACTCCTGGCCAGGCTCAGGCCATCCATCAGGAAACACTTCACGGATCTTCTTGTTTCCCCTCTATTTACAGATGCCCTGTGCTCTTTATCCCGAAACTCTGGATCATGTTTACCCGTTGGTGTCCTGCTCACCACAGGGCTGTGTGCTTTAGAGACATAGGTTTTGTGAAGGACATTATATAATGATAAAGGGATCGATACAAGAATAAAATACTCTACTAGTTAACATATACACAACCAATACAGGAGCACTTCAATATATGAAGCAAATTCTAACAGACGTAAAGGGAGAAATTGACAATAACACAACAGTAGTTGGGGGCTTTAACACACCCCACTGACATCAATGGACAGATCATCCAGACAGAAAATCAATAAGGCAACAGTGGTCTTAAATGACACAATAGACCAGTTGGACTTACAGACAGGACGCTACATCCAAAACCAGTAGAATACACGTGCTTTTCAAGTGCACATGGAACATTCTCCAGGATAGATCACATACTAGACTACAAAATAAACCTCAACAAATTTAAGAGCGTAGAAATTATGAGTTAGTGAATGCTGGAATCACCTACTCTCCCAGAGAGTGTGTTAAATGCAGATCCTTTGGTCTATTCTAGACTCACTAAACCAGGATGTTGGGATGGGGGATGGATTCCAGGAATCAGTGTTTTAACAAGCTCCCCAGAAGATTCTGATGCAGACACATAGACCATTCTTTGAGAAACATAGGCTTTGGGAGTCAAGCCTAAGTTAAACCTTAGCCCCATTGGGTAACCTTGGATGAATTAATTCCTCTGAGTCTCTGGTTCTTCATATAAAATGAGGCTAATAATATCTACTTTATATGATTATGTGGATTAAAGAATATGTATATAAATTGTCCAGCAGATAGTTGGCAATAAACAGCAGCTACAACAATCCTGAGCTGTGGATCAGTTTGCCTGGCCCAGTGTCCTTCCTCATTCCCTTGATCTTGCAGTGGCTCCCAAGTGCTCAACCCTGTTTCCACTTTTTAACTCAGTGAGCAGAGCTCATATATCTGTGGTAAACAGAATAACACCCCCTCCCTAAATGTCCATGTCCTAATCCACAGAACTGAGGGAATCAAGGTTTAGATGGAATTAAAGTGGCTAATCAGCCAACCTTAAGATAGGAAATTACCCTGGACTATCTGGGTGGGCCCAATGTAATCACAGGGTCATTTAAAGTGGAAGAAGGGGACAAAAGAGGCCAGGGTGATGCAATGTCCAGCAACAGAAGGACTCAGCCCACTGTTGCTGGCTTTGATGATGGAGGAAGGTGGCCAGGTGCCAGGGAATGCAGGAGCCTTTAGAAGCTGGAAAAGGCAAGGAAACCAATTCTCCCTGGAGCCTCCAGAAAAGAATACAGCCTTGCCAACACCTGGATTTTAGCCCAGTGAGACCCACATCATATTTCTGACCTATATAACAGTAAGACAATAAATCTGTATTGTTTTGAGCCACTAAGTGTGTGACAGCAGTCATAGGAAACTAACAGTACCAAAGACTGGGCTGCTAGGTTCTGGAAACCTCACTCCGTTCCCTGCTTAATGACTTTGTGGTGGCATCAGTGTTTATACCATCTTTGGGGTCCAAATGACACAAATGGTGTCTCTAGATGAATTTCTATCCTACCAGCTAATAATACTACTAATAATCATAATGGCTAAGATGTATTGAGTGCTTGCTATGTGCTGAGTGCTTTATATCTCATTTAATTATCAAAACCATCTCTGCAATTCATTCTACTACCAAACCAATTTTACATAGGGAAACAGGCTAGGAGAAGTACTCAGTCCAAGGTCACACACTAGTAAGAATCAGAGGCTGCATTTAAAGCCAGGTTTGCTGTCCCCAGAGCCCAAGCCCCTAACTGTATCATTAACAGCCTAGATCTGTCCTGTGGCCAATAGAAGAGGGAGTGTGTTCTCATGAAATCTCAGGTTGAACTACCTGCTAAACTTACCCATACATGAAAAGCTGCCTCCCACTAGCCTGGCAGCCTCCTGGTAAAAGCTGGGAGGGCTAGATGGAATGGGAGAGTACTTTGGAGTCATGCTTTTGCCATGGTTGGTGGCATTAGCAAGAGAGAAAAGTTCAGAGACCTAACTTTAGAATTCCACAGCCAGGCACAAGGGCAGTCATGTTTAGGTTGTCCCAAGTGTTCTGTAAAAGATGCGGGACTATTAAGGCTGGAGCCCAGACTCTTTGCCAGCCACTGATAGGCTGTGTGACCTTGAGCGAGATTCCTGACCTCTTTCCATCTGGTCTGAAAATGGGGCCAATTGTACCAACACTTCCCCCTCTCACCTGGCTGTTGTGGCAATCCAATGAGATCATGTTTGTGGGCATGCTTTGGGAATTACAGAAGCATCCCACCCTTAAAGAGTCCTATGATCGCTATTATTTAATTTTTATAACTCGAGGTGAATGTGGCTCATTATTGCTGTGATGCGTAATAATTATTATATTAAACCACACCAGAGAGGAGAATGTTCTCTCACTGGCTTCTTCAGCAGGATCTGTGGAGTAAGCATTTCTCAAAAAAAATGTTTTAAAAAAATCAACAAAGCTGTAATGTTCTGGCACATCATTGTGCAGAATGCGCTTTGTTTCTTTGTTTTGTTTTGTTTTCATTTTTAAAGGAGAAAGTTCAAAAAAATGACACCTTGAACATTAGGCTAAGATTTGCTTCTGCTTAAGAAGGATTTTAAGTGAAAATGCCCTTTCCAAAAATGCTTTTTCATCAGGAACATGGAAGCAACCTTGGCCGTGGCCCCTGGGGTGATTCCAATGAGAAGTGAAGGGCAGACACACCTTAGAGACTAAGGTAAAATGTACCCGGGGAGCACCCCACGCAGAAGAGGGATCACCACTACTCAGAGAGCGCAGGGCCATTGCCAGCTGTCCTAGAGTAACCAGGAGTCCCTGGGGCCACTGCAAAGCCCCAGACCCTAGGAAGAGGGGTCCTCCACCCAGAGATGGAGTCGCTCCCCACCAGGTGGAGGCCAGTCTCTCCTAGAGATTCACTGTGCTTGACTCTGCCACCACTATTAATTCAGAACTGTGGGTAGATCATCTGCTTCTCGTAGGCCATTACTTTGTTAACACATTGGGTCACAGTGGTCTTCAGAGCCCTGGGGCAAATTATTGGACCAGATTCAGTCCATTGTTCCTTCTTTCCTTCACTCATTTTTCCCCCTCTCTTTCCCTCCCTCTCTCCCTCTCTAATTTCCTTTCATTAGTTGGCAACATTTAATGAAAACATACCATAATAATTATAATACCAGATGCTGGGCACAGATGAGTTAAGTACCATTCTAACTCTCAAGAAATTCACAGACTAGCATGGAGTCCAACATGTAGACACGTGGTACCGTTTAGCGGCTTCATTGTTTTCACAGTGGTAGGTGCCAAGTGCAGAAGAGAAGGAGGCGTTGTGCCCACCCCCCCGGATGGAGAGTCCTCAGCAACTTTGTGAAGTAATATGCAAAACAAGCAGTAGGCAAAACACAAGCACTGGGTCAGACTCGTTGGATTCAAGTCTCGGGTCTGCCCACTCACTCATTTGCTATATGACCTGGAGCCTCAGTGACCACGACAGTGACAAGAAGCTTATGCCCAAGTCATGATGCTGTTGCAAAGGGCCTAGTACAGTGCTTCACATAGCAGAGCGACACCAGCTAGCACCTATCCAGAGAGTGACATCCAGGTGGCACACCCACCTGGGAGATTCAAAATGCAGATTCAGAATCACGTGACTGTGATTGACTCCTTGCCCCCGCACAGGCTTGCCCCCAACCTTTCACAAACCTTGCAACCATGCAACTCCACATGAGATTGGATTGGGCCTAATGACCTCACCTCTAGCACTGTCACTGCCAGGAATGGTAGTAATAATAGTATTAATAGCATAGTAGTGAAAACACTCCTCAGCCTCGTCTCCCTCAACTGTTACAAACTAATATTTGGAGGCAAGCGTCTCCTATCTCTCTGTACTTCACCAATACAGTGCCTGTACAAATGTTACATTACCTATGTGTCCTTGGATTCAAGAACCTCAAAAACATTTATAATGAGTGTGTGCATGTTTTCCACCAAGATTTCTTTGGGCAGCTTTTAGTGACTCATCAACAGAATCCCATAAATTCAAAATTAAAATCTGAGTTTAATTCAAACTAAAAGAACTAACAGGATTTTAAAAATTCTAATACAAATTCTAGCGCTGATGAATGTGTGGAGAAGTGAGCACCCTGTGTCCTGCTGGTGGGAGTAGGTTTGGTACAACCTTTCTGGAGAGCAATTTGGTGATGTGTATCAGAAGCATTACCTACGTTTTTACCTCAAACTTAAAAAATTAAATTTTAATTTAAATTTTACCAGTGATACTACCTGTAAAAATTTTTATCCTAATAATCATGAATGTGCAAAAATATTTGTCTTCAAGTATGCTTATTGCATGATTCTTTATAACAGAGAAAATTTGGAAACAACATAAATGTACAATAATAAATTCTCATTAAATACATTGATTTAATAAAAAATGAAATTTACTTGCAACCATTACTTGTAGAGGAGTATGTAACAATAAAGAAAGTGTTTATGGGGACTTCCCTGGTGGTGCAGTGGTTAAGAATCCACCTGCCAATGCAGGGGACATGGATTCGAACCCTGGTCCAGGAAGATCCCACATGCTTCAGAGCAACTAAGCCCGTGCGCCACAACTACTGAGCCTGCACTCTAGAGGCTGCTAGCCACAACTGCTGAGTCCACATGCCACAACTACTGAAGCCCACGTGCTTTAGGGCCTGAGTGCCACAACTACTGAGCCCATGTGCTGCAACTACTGAAGCCCACATACCTAGAGCACATGCTCTGCAACGAGAAGCCACCACAATGAGAAGCCCATGCACCGCAACAAAGAGTAGCTCCCACTCACCACAACTAGAGAAAGCCCGCACGTAGCAATGAAGACTCAATGCAGCCAAAAACTAAATTTGAAAAAATTTTTTAAGTGTTTATGATATATTAGAGGATGCAAAATAGTTTTTAAAACTGTATAGTCTAACGCATTCTGTAAATTTAAAAAAATGCTTAAAAAAGAAACTAGACCTATCTAATCCTAAATTGTTAGTAGTACTTATCTCCAAATTGTGAGATTACTAATAATTTGTGTGTGTGCCTTCCTACACTTTTCAAATTTTCCATAACCAATGTCTTGCACGGTGAAAAAAGAAAAACAAAACAATTTAAATCTAAAGTTTAAAATTTAGGAGGTTTAAATTCAAATGATCACTTTGCTATGTGTCCTAGGATAAACTACTTAACCATTCTAAATTTCATTTTTTTCCATCTATAGAAAGTAGGTAATTATACTTACCTTATAAGGTTGTAGGAGGTTATATTAGATAATACATGTAAAGGGCTGTGTATATAACATGAACCCAATAAATTTATATTCCTCTCATTTCTTCTTCCAGGAGTTCACTAACAATGTTTAATGCTTAATGCAGGAGGCAGGATCAGAGCTTAAGTAGGGTCTTAGTTTAGGCCTGAAGTTAAACCTGGTGTGATGATAGGAGAGAGGAAGGTAGATGACAGGAGAGCATAAGAAAAGGCATGGAAACACACAAAACAAGTAACCTGGGCACTGTTTCTTTGCTCTGCTTCTCCTGCTACTCTATTGAGCAGGTCCTAGATGTTGTCTCAATGCTGACTCCTCATCTTTAGCAATTCTGCTGAAAAAAAGTTTTTCACTCCCATCCTTGTTATCTGTGTAACAAATTACTCCAAGATTGAATGGCTTAAAATGGCAATCAGCATTTATTATCTCATAGTTTCTGTGGGTCAGAAATGAGAGAGCAGCTTAGTTGGATGGTTCTGGCATGGGAATCTCTCCTGAGGTTGCACTCAAAATATAAGCCAGGGCTGCTGTTTCTGAAGGCTTGAGGATCTGATTCCAAGATGGCTCAAGTATATGGTTGGCAAGTTGGTACTGGCTGTTGATAGGAAGTCCCAGTTCTTCCCCATGTGGACCCCTCCACAGAGTTGCTTGAGTGTCCTCATGACATGGTGGTGGGCTTTCCCCAGAGTGAGTGATTAAAGAAAGACCAAGGAAGAAGCTGCAATGCCTTTTTTGAACTAACCCTGGAAGTCACGCTATAGTTCCACAATGTTCTATTGGTTATACTGGTCAGCTCTGTTCAATGTGAAAAGGGACCACACTCGGGTACATGTGTATTAGCAGGCAACAATCTTTGGGACCTTCTTGGAGGCTGGCTACCACAATTACACTTAGAATCCCTGCGCTTGGAATACTCTTCCCCCAGGTGTCAGCACAGCTTACACTCTCACTCCCTCCAGGTCTCTGCTCAAAAGTCACTGTACTGGAGAAGCTTTCCCTGGACTCCCTCCCAGAATGGAATCCCTCTCATCTTTCTCACTCTCTCTCCTCTTACCCTGTTCTATTTTTCCTTAGAGTACTTATAACATCTAACATGCTACATACTATTTCTTTGCAATCTGTTCCCTACTGTTTCCCCCTCCCTAGTAGAATATAAGCATCATGAAAGGCTTGCCGTGATTTCTCCTGGTACCCAGGAGGAGCTCAGTAAACAAATGAATGAGGCATGACATCACCTGACATTTCTGATACTTTTGTTGAAGTGGTGTTCCTATCACCCACAAACACATCAATAATTCCCTCTTTGGTGCCACCACCCTAGCTTGTAAATCCTTCTAAAACTGGTGGATCTAGCTTTCTGAATGTGATCTTCTTGCTCTACACCCCTCCCAGCCCAGCCTCCTGAGCCCTTCTTGCCTGCCCTGCCCCTCCTAATGCTTAGCCTTCTCTATCCAGACTTCCCTCTTCCCTGGCTGCCTCAGTGTCCTCCCCTTGACATCCACACTGTTGAGGCTTCCTTATTCTGGGCCTTACCTCCTAAATGCCTACAGAAAATGATAACAACTAAGAAGCATATATGCCCCCACTCCTCCTCCCATGCCCATGGCAAATATTGCTAAGAGATCAGGCCATCTCCGACTATATCTGGGCCCACAAGTTAATGACACTTTGCCAGGAAGATAATTGGTCTCTGTTGCTTAACATACTGTCAATTCTAGTAGCAGGCACTGTAACAGGGAAATCACAGAGATATTTGAATATGCGAGGGACAAATGATACAACGTAAGTAATGTATACTAAACACCAAGCATTGGTCTTAAGAAATTAATGTGGATACCTCTAACATTTAATCTTCATAACCATCTGCAAGGAAGTTACTATTATATCTATTTTACAAATGAGGAAACTGGGGCTCAGAGAGGTAAATAACTTACACAGGATCCCTTAGCTAAGAATTGGTACAACTAGTCCAAATTCAGGCAATCGGGTCTGGAATCTTCTCTTTAACAATCATGATATTGCCTTAAGGTCTTCAATAACCAACTGGCTTCATGGGGTCTTAGGAATAAATGTCTAGTTGTCGGGCCTAACTAAGAGTGCCCAGGAAATTTTCTCGGTCTGAAATTGCCCCCCGAGAACTCTCACTCACCCTTAGAGATCCAATTCACTTCTTACCACCTCTATGAAGTTTTCATTGATATATTTATGCCAGCACTGCTTAGACATCATACTATTATTTAAATTACCAGCCTGAAGTGCAAACCCATGTTTTCTTGTAGGTTTTCTTTACTGCCTCATGACTGCCTAACTTTCTCATTTCTTACTCCTCCTAGTTTAGCAAAGTATCTGGCCTATGATAAACCAGGTAAATAAATAAACATCTCTAGTTCCAAGATATGCTTTCCCAGGCTATTTTCAAAACCTAACATTCAAAGATAGGCTAAGTTGTATATATATATATATGTGTATGTATAACTGAGTCACTTTGCTGTACAGAAGAGATTAACACAAGATTGTAAATCAACTATACTTCAATCAAATTTTTTTAAAAGATAGGCTAAGTTGTACATTGTTTACTGACTGGGTATTCTGGTCTTCAGTGGGTACTGTTATCGTATCAAAATGAAGAAGTTGAGCAAAGGATAGCTTCCCAGGAAATGCAGCATGGAAATCTTCCCTAGAAGTGCACTTCATGGAGAGTCATAGCTCAGAGAATAGGTGTCAGCACTCCAGTTCTGTCCTAGGAAAGTAATGAGACACTGTATTTAAATACCACTCACCATGGCATCTCCAGGCAGAGTTTCTCTACTACTGAGCTTATGACTCCCCTGCCTCCAGCCCTTCTAGTTGCTTTGCTAAAAGGAGGTTTAGAAAATCTCTGGGAAGTCACAAAACTGACACTGCAGCAAGAAATCTGCGTTAACTTCCACCAGCTCTTTCTAACCACAGGGCTCTGCCGAGCTCAAAAGCGCTCATGGGCTTGCCAGGAGAGCTGGACAGACACGGTAATGCAATGGGAAAGCTGTGAAGGGTGAGAGTTACATTCTTTTAAAAAGTGGGAAAAGCTTCCAGACTTACTAAAAGAAGGTAGACTTAAAGCATCAGTGAATATGGAATTAGTGCCACCTGCCCAGGATGGGCCATCAGGTGGCATGATATGGTGTTCTTTAAGTTGACACCTATGTGAAATAAAAATTGCTGTAACCTGGGGGACAAGAAATGTGACCTTCCATAAGGCCATCCTTATTTCAGGACCTTGGTTTCTTCCCCGTAAAATGAAGGGAGTGGAGCATGTGAGGAAACATTCCAACCTTAGTGAGGGTATATAGAATGTGAAGTCAGTCATTCATGATGTCAGAGTGTAATTCCTATTGTAGCCCTTACTCCACTTTGACTGTGGTCTGCTTCTCTCTGCTCCAGGATGTATGTTTGACTCACCTCTGTATGTAGTCCTCATTGTACATTGAACAGTGTTTGACATAAGATAGGTGCTTGGTAGGTGAATAATGAATTGCTTAGAGTGAATTGAAATCTACTTTGAAACATTTTTTCCTATCAGACACGCCACTGTATTTTGGGTTGGACCAAAACATCTTTACTAACATAAGCTGGCTCTCAATCATGATGGGAAAATATGGAAAGGGAACTGTTTTCTGGATCTGTCCAGAAATATAGGGATAAATTGAGCACTGAGTACCTAGCTTACTTAAGGTATCTCTCCAGTAAATGGTAGAACAAAATAAAGAACAGTTCTGTCAGACTCTGAAATCTGTAGTTTTCTACTAAACTACAAGGGGGATATTCTTCCATAGTCATAGAAAGTCCAATGTTCTATGTGTAAATAAAGTCTGCAGACACAATTTAAAGATGCTTAATACTTGAGTGACCCTAAAAATGAGTTCTCCATTAAAATGTAGAAGGGGATTTGGCAATACCAAGATTATGATGGGGAACACAACTTTGGAATCCCAAAGAACTTTCTTACCTGCTATCAGTGTGAATAAAATGGGCCAGCCATGCATATACTTGTTCTACACTTTCTCTAGTCCCCCTTGTGATACAAAGAAGGAGGTGAGATGGACAGCCTTCCCCATAACTATTTATCGCGGTATGTCAGCATAATGAACTGTGGACTCTCTGCAGATTTTTCTGTAAAGGTAAAGCTCATCGGGGTAATGGGAAGGCTATGAAAGCTCTGCATTAGGACATGATGAGCAATGCTGGCTGTGGTAAGCAAGGACATTGTGTTGAGGTATGAGGACCCTAAAGCTATGAGATCTGACACCCTTGTTAGCACAGAAATTTGACCTAGAGCAATGATTTCCAACATTTTAAAAGTCACAGTGCCTTTTTCAAATAAAATCTTAATGGAACCCCAATATATAAAACAGATACAAGCAGACCTGATTGAAACGAAGATGGGAGGCCCGTGGCTCCACCTCCTCATTTGTTCCCTCCCTTCCAAGACATCTCAAGACATTTCTCTGGAAACCTAGGGCTTCACAGAACTCAGTATGAAAATCTCTGGCCCAAAAGACACATCTCTGTGACTTTTTTCCACATCAATACCTAATTCTCTAAAATTAGAGACGGTAATTTTATTGCTTGGGTAAACAAATTGATATCAATATGGAAAAACATCATACTTAAAAATGGACTAAGCCTTTTCCACTTATTGAAAGAGGACAATGAGAAATACTGCTCAAAGATTTTTTTAATCATTGCAAAGTGCCTGAGGATATTTTCTGGTGGCCAACAGTCTAAAGGTCTAAGGGAGACACAACAGTGTCAGCTTAGCTGAAGCATACACGGAGGAGAGAAGAGTCCCTTGGCGTCCAGCCATCTCTCTGCCCAATATTCAACAGGAGGGCAGCATAGAAAGCAATCTAGTAGAGTGTTGACAGAATTAATCAGGCTCTATTTTCCAGTTTTCTTTTGCTCCCTGGGCTAAGAAATTAGAAGGCTCTGGCTGAATCAGCTACACTTTGAGATTTCCCCAGAAACACAATTTTCCTGGGGAAATAAAGCTAATGAAAGGAGAGGTTGACAACGTTTGATTTCCTCAAAGCCCACTGCCTGATTTTATGTGAACTGTCTGATTTCTTTTAGACCTTTAAGTCCGTAGCTCAGTGACACTGCATTGCTCAGAGAAGACAGAGAAAAACATTTGTGAATAAATCGAAAAGTCTTAGTACTGTACCTTGCACATGGATGGCACTCATCTAATGTCAAAGCCCTTCCACAGATTATTTCAATGCATAGTAATAAATATCTACCATTTATTCAAGCTATCTCTAATCCTTATCATAATAGGTGAGTTAGATATTATCCCTCAATTTTACAGAAGTGGAAACTGAGCCAGCCCAAGAATAAATCACTTGCCCACAAATGGCAGACTTCCATTTTGAATTCAGGACTCTTGGACATCTAATCCCCAGGTCTGACTGCCTCTCCAGGCTGCTCTTCCAATCTCAGTCCTTCTCAGGCATGATGCAGTATTATAAAATTACCTCAAGAGCTGGGAGTGTGGTCCTAGCCAAGACAAATTCTCTTCAAACAAGAGACTGGAGAAGTGTGTTGATCTTCAGGACTCAGGGTTGACAGCCAGCATGGTTCTTTCTCAGGGATGGGGAGATGGGCCAGTTTAATCTTTCTGGGTATTGGGGGAATATTGTGAAGGAGTTTGTCTGTTATTCTAAAGGCAACAGGGAGGCACTGAATCTTCTGTTGTATTTTACAGAGGTGGGATTGAAGGTCCAGAAAGGCTTAGCGTCTCGTCCAAGATCACTGGTCTCAACCCTGGCCTCAGTATACGGTTCACACTCCCTGCAGCATATCAGCATCAACTGGTCAGAAATGCATAGTCTCAGGCCCAGACTCACTGAATCCGAAAATGGTTTGAACAAGAGCCCCAGGTGATTCAAGATGCATCAAAGCTTGAGAAGCACTGCTCTAAAGCATGTGTACTTTCCCGAATCCCGGGCCCCTGCCTGCTGTCAAATTCTGCATATTTGGGCTTCCTGCAAGTCAGAGGCAAACGGAGAGTAGGAGGGAATATGTGGTTTCCTTTAGGGGTGGTTGTCAGCGCCCTCCGCTACAGGCTCCGCCCCACCTGCCAACAATTATCAGCTCCTGGGCAGGTGGAGCCCGAGTCCCCAGATCGGCCCACTCGTGGTACAATACACGTTTGCTTAATCACTGTTTCCAGAGGCGCCTCATCAATCATCACCTCAAAGCACCCAGGAGAAAGAGGTCCTGGTAGATGAGCGCTCGGCGCTGAGAGGGACCGAGGCTCCGGGTCGCCGATAAGAGGGGCGCGTGGAGTTGGTATGAGGAAGGTCTGGACTAAGGAGCATTAGGAATTCACCCTGCTGCTCTGATTGTTAATTAAGTGACTCGTCTACTGGAGGACAGTCCTGCATGTTCCCCCAGGCATCTGTTAGTTCTTCGAAAACCACTACTGACAAAATGAGGTTTGCCCTTGGTACACAGATAATGAGACTGAGCTTGACAGGTGTGGCGCGATTAGAAAATTTCTACATGAAGCTCATTTTGCTAGCCACTCCACAGTAAACAGACTCATTAGAACTTGCAGGTCCCTGGAGGCAAAGCATGTTTGACATTATTAATTGGCTTTTCTGTATAAGGAGTCAAATAGATGAAAAGGTTTATCAAGCTGAAATAATTAATTTTGCCTGAATTCGCTGACAGTTCATTTCTCCTGTAAAAGACCATTTTAAGGTTCCCTTTTTTTTTCAAATTTCAAAGTTCAAAAGACATAATAGTGGCAAAAGTGAAGCTTTTTAGTAAATTATAATTAAAGGGAATTTAATTAACTTAGACCTGAGGAAGGGGAAATAAAGGAATTGCTATCTGTGTCTATACAGAGGTCTAGATGGTTGAACATATCATGACTTAATAATGCATTAATTTTAATCTAATCAAAGCATAATAAAAGAGGTAATTATATGTTTAAAAATTACCAGGCTCCAATAGTGGGATTTTTAAACACTTAATACTTACCCAGTTTCTCGTTAGCAAAGTTATAATTGTTGTTCTCAGATTCTGCTTATTTAAAGATGGGGGTTACAGGCAAGAGGTTAATTGAATAAATCATTGTAAGAACCCATGTTGAAACTGCGATGAACTACAAAGTTTGCAATTCCTGGCTGCAAAAGATTTTTTTCTTCCCTTTTTTCTCTATGTCTTTCTGTGTCTCTAAAAATAGCAAATTATTTCCATTCCTTTATATGTGCTTCTGAATCCTCCCACACCCACTCTTGGCTCCACGAAGCCAAAATCCATTTCACATGAGATTCTGAAAAGTTTTCCCTCATCTTCCAAATTTTACCACTTTCATCTCCAACAAGGCATTTTGTAGTTTCAGTGCGAGACCTCCCAGCCTTAAACCATGGATGATAAGGTGCCGGGATTGGGTGCTTGGTGAAAAGTATCATGATCTCTCCAAGGGGTCATAAAACAGTGGGGTTTTGATTTCTGTAAAGGCCAATGTGTCTGGACATTTCATTGATTAAAGACTGAGTTCTTAGAAATGTCTTAAAGGGTATAGCTGTTTTGCAGCAAAGAAGCATCTTGCCACATCAGCCAACATACTTATTTTGTAGTTCAAAGATGATCCACCATTTCCTAAATCTCTCTGACCCTGATGAAATAAACACTGGTGTGGAAGGAGGAGGACTAGGTAGAGGAGTTATGGAGAGTGGTTCTTCCATACCTAGTAGTATGTTTTCGACCAGTTCCTCAGGCCTTCACCTCCTTCCATCACAGGCTGGGCTCAGGCAGCCTGAGTACCTTCACCTAACCTCCCCCAGCCCCTACGCCACCCCATGGTGACTGGCCTCCTGAAAACCTATGGACAATGTTGGTTCTTTTCAGCCTTTCATTGATGCTTTTCTAATCCAGAAATACCTGTTGGCTATCTTCATTAAACAGCAGGGTGTTTATGGAGTCTCCTTGTTTATTCCCCATCCTCAACTGGAAGCAAGAGCTTGGTTACCTGAGACTCACTCTTATATTCCTTCAGGCAATGTCTTTAAAAGGTGACCCCAGGGGCCATGGCCGCTGAGCCTGCGCGTCCGGAGCCTGTGCTCCACAACGGGAGAGGCCACAGCAGTGAGAGGCCCGCGTACCACTTAAAAAAAAAAAAAAAAAAAAAAAAAAAAAAAGGTGACCCCATTCAAGTGAAAATTTACACAGAAATATTCACACCCTACAGCATGATTTTGCAAAATGTAAGTTCGCTTCTGTCTCTTGCCAAAACATCCTTAGGTACACTCTTCAAATGAGGAAGGAGAGAGGTAGGGCACATATAGTGGCCACTTTACACGTACCATCTCAGTTCTCAGAACAACCAAGGGAGGTCATCCCCATATTAAAGGTGAGACAATTGAGGCTCAGAGGTAGGAAGAAAGTTCCTTCAGTTCACACACTTAAGCAGAGCTGCTCTGCCTGACCTCCGGCCCTTATAATTTCCATTAGAAAGGAGTAACCCAAAAAGTAACAGACATCAGATTCCCAAACTGTAAACACTTGTAACATTTACCAAAGAGTTAACATTTGGGGTAAGAAATGTCATAACCCAAAAAGCAAATATCTACTTCCTTGTACAGAAGAATACTCAAAAAGACATATTAAAAAAAAAAAATCCTGGGAAACTTGAGACCTTCCGGTGCAACAATCATAAACTTACTGTTGATCATATTTCCCACTCCTGCTTCCTTATATTAGTTCCTTAATTAACCACATATTAATGGCCAGGGACCATTGTGATTGAATAAAGGGTTGGACATGAGTGGGGCAGGAAACGGGAGGAGGTTATATGTGCCAAGATTCAAGGCTTGTGCTGTCATGACTCACCAGCACGTTTTCTTCTGAAGTCAATACGTTGTTCTATTTCAAACACACTTAAAGAAAACACGAACTGATTTATTTACAATTCTGAACTACTTATCAAATGATAAGTAATGATCAGTGCCTGGTAAAACACAGGCTGAAAATATGCCATGCAATGCTTAGTCATTCTGCTAATGGAACTAATATTTCTCCTCTATGCCTCTCGTTTTCTCATTCTACTCTCCCTGGGCTTCTCTTTATTTCTTTCTATAATTCTGCCTGATAAGAATTAGAAACTCAGAAGGGATCTGTGTTAGTGTGGTCAGTTCCGAAGACTCCAAAGCCCACATCTACCCAGCACCTCCCTTTCATTCATTAACCCACCAGGGGCCAAGACTAATTAGATCAGCCTGCTCATTTTGAGCTGATAATTGATTTAAATAGGTTGCTCATTTAAAATAGAAGAAAAGCCTGCTAAACATTTGGTTCTGGGATTTTTTTTTTTTCTTCCTTCCCCGTAACTTTCAATTGCTTGTGCAATGTAGCATAAAATGTAGAGGTCTCCCTTTCTTTTCTCTCTTTTTTTAAAGGGGCCATAAAATTAATTATAATAAGTAGGCAACGGGAAGGGGCAGGGGGTTAACTGATGGCTCTAATGAGCAACGGAGCTTTGGAAAAGCTGGGCCACTCATGATGTTTGTTGGCTGCTAGGGGGCCGTAGCTTCCAACAGGAGCACAGCCTAAAAAGGTCCTTCGGACTGATTCTGTCTTCATGGCAACTAAAGTAGCTTTGCTAAGCATCAAACAAAAGGAGCCTTCCTTTCCAAATGTGGGGACATTCTGAAATTGTTTCCTTACCGTTAAGCGAGAAAAGACCTTCAAAAGGCCATTCCAAGATACACTCCCTGCCCACTCACCCCCAAACCCCTGGTTTTTACGCAATTTGTGAGTGGGAAAGTTAGAGGAAAACTTGGACCTACTCTATATTCTAAAGACCTTTCCCTTCTCAAGGTGTCTTTCATGACCCGTCCTGCACCATATTGATTTATTTCAAGTGCGGATCAAAAAAGTCTAGACTAGGCTCCTCTTGGAAACTAAATTGTCCTTTTAGTTTATACTATTCGGCTGACTGTATCCCTCTGACACAATGAAAAGAGCTTTTGTCTGCAGCCTGGAGGGCAAGAGGTAGAAGCAACACTTGTAATTTGTCCTGTAAATTTTATTTTGCAGTGTTTCCTATCACGGGAAAGGAGTTCTCAGCCTGGTGAGGGGAGCTGAGGGGTGTTACAAAATCTTTAAAGGTAAATAAAATGATTGGAAATAGAAAAGTTACCCCCCAAACTGCATGTGCTATATTTCAGATGTTCCTAAGTTCCAACTTTACAAAGCAACACGATCCACATGAGAAGCATGTGGGTTTTGAAGGCAGACAGACAAACCTGGGTTTCTAACCTGATTCAGTCACTTCTAAGCTCTGTGTAAGTCACTTGCTCTCTCTAAAACTCATTCTCTTTACCTGTAAAGCGGAGACACTAAAGTCTATTTTGGAGGCATATCCCAAGGGTTAGAGATAATGTCAGCCTAGCAGAAGGCCTAGCTTTAATAAGCACTCAAAAAAATAGTATCGATAATGCACAACTGGCTTCCTAATGACCAGGGAGGGTCACTCATACCTGTTTCGTTGTTGGAGTCCAGGCACTTCCGGAGACGGTGTCATTGCATTGTACACAGGGCCAGCCTCAAGGGTGTACAACCTGAGCAGTGACACAGGGCCTGACACTTAGAAGGACCCCACGTTGCTGTCTTAAAACGTTTAATTTTTGAACAGGGGACCCTGCATTTTCATTTTGCGCTGGGTCCTGCAAATTTTGTGGCCTGTCCTGATGGCACATTCCCCTCTGAAAATGCTGTTCCTGCCAATCTTGGTATCTTGAAGGGTCTCCTTCTATGAGGTCATGTCTGTATTGGTGGTACACTGCTTTTGTACTTATAAATCACATTTTTTCTGCCCCTTCCACAAATTAGAACCAGAGGTGTAGCCTCTCCGTTCCTGTGGGCCCAGGGCATGACTGCCATGAAAAACTATTCAAGAGCACATGCTAGTGGCCGAAGGTCAGAATGGCACCTCTGCGGTCCCATCGCTGGCCCACTGAGAGAGCTGGAGTCTCTCAAGTAGAGGATGGAGGCCTGGGAGATGACAATGAGGACAGACCATCCCTTTGTTAATTCAGCATTCTTGTGGTGGATCGTTTTCACTGTTAATGACATACGAGTCGAGTCCCAGGTAATTTTTTTCAAAGCAACCAGTTGTGAAATATCTTGAAAAACACTGCCAATTTCCAATCCTAATGACAGAGACACTGAAGGTAAATAAGATGAATATTTATGGGATACCTGATTGCCTAAGTGAGTTCCCTAAGGTATGAATAATTGAATGTGTGTATGCTAATTAATTGGGAAAAGCCAGTAGGTAACTCCTTTCTATTTATGTTAGCCTCATCTTATTTTATTTCTTAGAACTATTACAGTTCCCAGTTATTTCCTATGCTTCAGTAAACGTGAGTGTCATTGAGAGAATTTTTAATAGACATCATGAGTCTTAATTTCAATAAATGTATAAGCCATGGTAGAATATGTAATGATGGTTCTTAAGACATAGTTACTTGGGTTTCCCTAACAAAAGCTATAGTTCATTGGTGCCTACTGCTGGCTAGTTTTTCACGTACGTCTCCCGATTTCATCCTTACGCTAACCCTATAAGGTTAGATGTCGAACAATTAGCTCCATTTTACAGATATGGAAACTGAGATAACAGTTAAATGAGCTGCTCATGGCCATGTGACTGTAAGTATTGGAGCACAGATTCAAATCTGGCCTGCTTCAAAGTCGAAAGTCTTTCCAGAAAGGGAACACTGACTTTCGCTTAGAGTAGAAGTTTGGGAAACACAGTCCTTTCCTAATCATGTTGCAAATATGGTCCACGAGTACTTCAACCTGATGTCTGTCATCGTCAAAGAGCCACCCAAGTCAAACCAGTCGAAGCAACTAATTTTTTTTTGAGAGGCTATGCTTTTTAAATAGTTTTTATTTGGTTTATTTTTTTTTAGTACACAGAACGTACAGAGAGCTCTCATACATCTCCCTCTTTCCACACCCAGTTTCTCCTATTATTAACATATTGCATTCCTGTGGTATATCTACGGTAATTGGTGAGTCACTATTGATACATTATTATTAAGTAAAGTTCATAGTTTACAGTTCACTCTCTGCCTTGTACCTGCTATGGGTTTTGACAAATGCATGTAATGTATCCACAATTATGGTATCATATGGAAGAACACCTTGGTTGCTTCCAAGCTTTGGCAATTATGAGTAAAGTTGCTATAAACATTCATGTGCATGTTTTTGTGTGGACATAAGTTTTCACCTCATTTGAGTAAATACCTAGGAACCTGATTGCTGTATCCTATGATAAGCCGATGTTTAGTTCTGTTAAAAATTGCCAGACTGTCTTCCAAAGTGGCTTCACCATTTTGCATTCTCACCAGCGATGAATGAGAGAGTTCCTTTACTCTACATCTTTCACCAGCATTTCATGTTGTTATTGTTTTGGGTTATAGCCATTCTAATGGATGTGTAGTACTATCTCATTGTTGTTTTAATCAGGCATTTGTTCTTGTTCAACTAAGTGTAAGTAGCCACCTCCAAAGTAGGATGTGTACATCCCATTATGCAGACAAGATAAACCATTGAAATAGGCAGAGAAAAAATGCAACCACTATTTTTTTTCATTCATTATGTGAAATTTTCTATTCTTTGTGTATATTCTTAATGCATATATTATTAGCATAGAAATTGTGTATATTTAATAAATTAAAAATACTTGTCTTGTTGAGATTCATGTCTTCCCTTTTTTTTTAATTGACAAAAGTATTCTATTAAAAGAGGACCCCACTGCCATAGAGAACCGTGGATCTATGAAGACATCAAAGACAGAGACCTAATATTTCTTTGAAAAAGTGAAACTTGATTTCCATTCAATATTGAATTTGATGTTTAAAAGTCTGAATTATGTCAAAGCTGAAGTTATCTATGCTATTTTGTACTGGATACATCTACTAGTGTGACAAATTGGCTGTTTTCCCAGAGTGGCAGTTGTCTGAATTCATCTGCAGGAAGAATACATACAGGTGTGTTTTCAGAATATTGTCAGAGTGGTCTTAGCTTTTCAAAGCAGTTTTTCCTATACCATTTCACTTCACACGTTAACACAATGGCTACTGCTGTTTTAGATTCCTTTTCAAAACTGGTTTTTGAGTATGGCTAAAAGGTGTTGAACTGATAACCCTTACAGAGTTAGCTCTATTGTTAATCTCATTTTATAGATGAGCAAACTGAAGCATAGAAAATTTAAATAACCTGGCAAATGCCCCCCAATTTGTAACTGGTAGAACCATGATTCACACTCAGGCATAGATGCCAGAGTCCAAGCTCTTACCCATTAGATTATTTGTGCCTAAAAACATCTATATGCCAGTGTCTACATGATTTAGAGAAGAACCTGACCAGTTTAGCAAAAGGAAAACCAAATTATGGACTGCACCATCAATATAGACCTTTGTTTTCAAATGCAAATATATGCTTTTTTCCAAAGCAATGTGTGTGCAGGGCAGACACTGGCAAAAATTTTGATTGCTACACATCCTGTGAGTTTGATGGGAAATACTAAATATCCTCTGTATATACAGAGAAGCTCTAAACCAAGAAGATCATATTTGTAAAAATATCACTTTTCACATCATGAAAGCAGCGTGAGAGCCTGTAAAAACACCAAGGAACAAATTGATTCAACCAGTAGAGAAAGAAATGTATGCTTGGAACTCATTAATGAGACTGATCCTTCAAAATGAGATATTGGAAAATACTATCTTCAGTGTGACAATTGGAACTCCAGAACACTTTAAGAACAAAGATGAAAAACATTAAGTAGGATTTTCCTCCCTTCTTCCTTACTTCTTTTCCTCTTCCCCCCCCTCCCTCTCTCCCTTCCTTCTTTCTGAAATAAGAGAGGATATTAAGGATTGCATACTCAATTCGAGAACCACTGGCTGGGAACAACAGCTCTAAAGAAAGTTAAGGAGGAAAGTATGTTCATAAAGTACAAGAGAACCTTTTTCCTGAGATATGGAGTTAATAGCTGGGCTGGTCAGAATTTTAGATTTGGACCCACTCTTGAAAACTCAATGAAGCATGATGATAATGTGGTTGTCAGTCTTTGATATGGCCTCCAATAATTTAGTATCTTTTAGTATTCTCTCCTTTGTGTAGTCTCCTTAGAGGCCTGCTGGTGTGACCAACAGAATATGCGGAAAGTGATGTGACCTAAGCTAGGTCACAACAGACATTGAAGCTTCTGACTTTCTCTCTTAGATCTTTTGCTCTGAGAGAAGTCAGTCACCATGCTGTTAGGAGACTCAAGGTGTCCTGTGAAAAGACCCACATGGAAAGGAACTGAAGCCTCCGACCAATAACCAGTACCAACTTGTCAGCCACATGAGTGAGCCACCTTGGAAGAGGAGTCTCCAGCCACAGTCAAACCTTCAGATAACTGCAGCCCCAGCTGACATCTGACTGTGACCTCATGAGAGATCTCAAGTCAGAACAGCCCAATCATGCTGCTCCTGGATATTTAATCGACAGAAGCTAAGAAATAGCAATTATTGTTTTTTTAAGTTACTAAGTATTAGAGTGATTTGTTATGCAGCATTAGGTAACTGATTCTGTCAGTAAGCCTGGAAATTTGGTCAGAAATACAAAAGGTCTGAGGCTACCACTGAGCTGAAGCGATGCAGGTTGCTTAGCAGAGGGCTGTTTGGTGGGAGACTTAAGATATGTGAAACTCTGACCCTAGAGCAAAAGTGTGAAGTAAAGGATGTCCTGAAGACTGTAGACAAAACCCACCAAGTCAAAAACCACCTGTCAGCACCAAATTAACACTAAAAAATGGCTGAACTAAAAAGTAAGTGGCTAAATTAATGTAATGCAAACTGGAAAATATTTTGTTTTTCAAATACTCCTTGAAACATAGTAGGTTATCAAATTAGTGAAGAGAGAGAAAGAAAAGGAAAGAAAAGTAAGAAATAGAACATTCTTAGGAACATTTTAGTTGTATCAATCAAGCATTTCTCTAAGTCTGTGTTCTTCAGATAACAGTAATAATAATAAAGCTATTAAATTAGTTCAAAGACCAAAAATTTCTAAGGTAGAGAAGATGCAAGGTTAATTGAGGATGTTAGAATGAAATAGATATATCTATTGGGCACAGGATACAGATTGTGGTGTCACTGTTTACCCCTGTGGGACAAAGGCATGTCCCAAAATGGTTTACCAGCATGAGGTACCAGGATATAAAGCCAGACTTGACATAAACAAGTGTGACCAGAAGGGATGTTAGGTGAAGCCACCTGTTCAAATAATAACAGTAGCAACAACAATAATAATACTAGCTAGCATTTATTTAATTCTTACTATGTACACAAGCACTGTTCCAATTACTTTATAAGTATAAACTTGTTATTAATTTAACTTAATAACCAAAACATCTGTCAGTTTTCTATTACAGCTTCCTACCTTTGAAGTCTCATTGCATTTCAATGTCTAAAAATACCCCTCTTAGAAGAGGGCTCCTTTAATTACCACTATTCACATGCCTATTGTGTGCCAGGAATTGTGCTTTATGTTTTATACAACAGCATCACCATGTGCAATTGTGTAGGTTGTGCAGATATACATATGGACCCAACTCCGCATATTAGTATATCTCATCCTTCTAAAAATCTATGTCAGAATTATTGTCTTCATTTTACAGAGTAGTAAACCTTGACTCAGAAAGATGAAATCACTTAATATAGCCTCAGAGCTTATAAATGGCAGAAATAGAATTTAATACCCAGAATTCATACCCCCAAAATGTATACCCTTTCCTCTCTAGCATGTAGATTTAACAAGAAAAACACATGCTATAGGAGTCTCATTTTAAACAAGGGCTAGTTTCTGAGGTCAGCTACAAAAATGAAAATAGCTTTTAGTCTAAATTGAATAAATTCATGAAAATATATTAAATAGTCATTTCAGACAAATAATGTGGCAATTCCATATAAACGTTCTTCCTCCCAGCACCCCGCCCCCAAAAAATATTAGTGACTTAAAACAACAACCATTTTGTTTGCTCATGATTCTGCAATATTTTTTAGGGCTTGGGGAAGGTTAATATGTAGTGTTAGTCGAGCTCAGCTGGGTGGCTCTTTGCTCATGCAGTGTAGACTGGTATCATCATGAGACTGCACTTAGCTGAGGCTAAGACAGGTAACCTTAGTGCTCCTCTACATTGCCTGTATTTCCATGTGGTCTATCACAATTAAGTGACTTAACCTAAGATTCTTTACATGATGGCTGAATTAGAGGTTGAAAGGAGAAGATACAAGACATTCTAAGGCCTTGGCTTGATGGTCCAAGAGCATCATTTCAACTATATTCTATTGATCCAAGCAAGTTGCAAAGCCATCCCAGATAAAGGGAAGGGGAAATATACCCCACTTCTAGAAGGAAGGATGAGTATATATGTACAAGAAAGAGAGAATTTGCTTTTGGCCATTTTTGAAAATGATCTACCACACTATATCCTCTAATAAAACCTTTCATGTCTCCCACATTTGAAATACATGCAGTCTTCTTTCAAAAGTCTCATTCCACTATGGCAGCAGCTCGAAGTTCAAATCTCATAATTTGCCTCAGATCCACATGTGTATGAGGCTCCTTTGTGCAACACTCTTGTTCTGGAGATCTGTAGACTAAAAACATGTTATCTGCCCTCAAATTGTCCAATATAAAACGGTAAGATGTGGATTGAATAACTGTACTAGAAGCTTTCATTCAGAATGGGGAAAATGAAGTGATGTCAGAAAAATAGCAAACTAGGAACTTCCAAGCCCTTGTTTTCCCCATGAAAATATTTAAAATAAATAAATAAATAAAGTAAAACAGAACTGGCTGAACTAACCTTATAGGAGCTTCAGAAGAGTGAAAAATCTACAGCAACCAAACAAACATCCAATAAAGAAAAGTCCACATTCAAAATTGTAGGAAATTTTGCGGCATTATTATTCAACCTTTTCACACTCTTTCTCTGCAGGGTGTGGTCTTGGTTTGAAGGAGACAGTAGCAGAATTTCCACTTTTCATCCTTGAACTGGAAGGAGCAGAGTAGTTGATACTCACAGTGTTCTAATCTGTCTGGGGGTTGCCTAAAGAACTGGTCTCTGTCTTACTTAACTCAAATCTTAGATGAGGAAGAGTGGCAACTGCTACTTGTGAAAGCTACAGGGGAACTATAGAGCCACATATACCGGGCAAGAGATTGTGCATGGAAACATACAGTAGACCATGTATGAGAATGGGATGAGAATGTTTGGGAAATTAAGGCATTCAAAAGCAGATGTGTATAAAGGGAATAGAGAAAGTCACATATAAGCCCAGGCAAGATGCATGTTCAGAAAAGACCTGAGAAGACCTTAAGATTTCAGCTCAGGTTTATTCCTAGGCTCAGAGCATGCCCAGCTACTCAGTGAATGACTTTCCAGGCAAAAAAACAGTCTGCAAAAACTGGGAGAAGTGGCTGTCTTTACAGATGCCCAACTTCAACAAAAAATTACAAGGCATACAACAAAATGGGAAATCAGGATCCACTCAAAGAAACAAAATTAATTGGTAAATACCATATATGAAGAAGCATAGACATCAGACTTACTAGACAAATACATTAAAAGAGCTGTCTTAAATATGCTTAGAGAGCTAAAGAAAAAAAAAAAAACTAATGAACTCAGTAAAACAATATATGAACACAATGAGAATATCAACAAAGAAATTATTAAAAAGAACCAGATTCTGATGCTGGTAAAAAGCAATAACTGAATTACAATAATCACTGGAGGGTTTCAACAGCAGATTGGAAAAGGCAGAAGTATAAGTGAACATAAGACAGAAAATGAAAATATCAAGTCTGAGGAGCAGAAAGAAAAAATAATGAAGAGAAATGAATAGATCCAAAGGGACATGTGGAATACCATCTAAAAGAACAATATATGCATTATGGGAGTTTCAGAAGAAGAAGAGAGAGAGAAAAGAGGAAGACAGATTATCTGGAGAGAGAATGTCCAAAAAACTTCCTAAATTTGCTTAAATATATGAATCTACAAATACAAAGAAGCTTAACAAGCTCCAAGTAGAATAAATCCCAAAGAGACACATGTTATAATCAAACTGTCAAAAGACAAAGACAAATAGAGAACCTTAAAACAGCCAGAGAGAAGCAGCTTGTCAGATACAAGGGATTCTCAATAATATTATCATCTGATCAATCAGAAGAAATCTTGCAGGCCAGAAGGCAGTGGGATGATATATTTAAAGTGCTGAGTGAGAGAGAAAAAATCCTGTCAACCAAAAATTATATATCTAACAAAACTGTCCTTCAAAAATGAGGGGAAAATTAAGACATTCCAGGATAGACAAAAACTGAGAGAGTTCATTAGCATTAGACCTGCTAATAAAAAATGCTAAAGGGAATTCTTCAGGTTAAAATAAAAGGATATTAGGCAGTACCTCAAAACCATATGAAGATATAATAATCTCTAGTCAAGGTAAACACATGGGCAAATATAAAAATTGGTATTATTGTAATTTTGGTTTGTAACTCCACTTTTTATATTCCTCAGGGCTTAAATAATAAATGCAAAATTATAAATCTATGTTAGTGGACATACACTGTATAAAGTTGAATTTGTAACATTAATAATATAAATGAGGGGGGAGGAGCTGTATAGTAGTAGAATTCTTGTATACAATTGAAGTTAGGTTGATATCAATTTAAATTATATTGTCATAAGCTTAGAATATTATACATAGTTGCCATGATAACCACTATATATATATACACACACACACACACACACACACACACACACACAAAGAGAAATGAGAAGAAATCAAAATATGACAATGCAAAAATTAACTAAATACAAAAGAAAGCAGTAATGGAGGAAATGAGGACAAAAAAGCTATCAGACAGAAAGCAAATTAAAAAATAGCAAGACTAGGTCCCTCCTTATAAATGATTATTAATATATAAATAAAAATTAAATTTCCCATCAAAAGGTATAGATTGGCAGCATAGATTTTTAAAAAAGGGCATGATCCAAAGATATGCTGTCTACAAGAGACTCACTTTAGATCTAAAGACACAAATAAATTGAAAGTGAAGTGATGGAAAAGTATATTTCATAATATAGTCACCAAAAGAAAGCTAGGATGACTATACCAAAATTAGATCAAAGAAATTTTAAGACAAACTGTTAAATGGATAAAGAGAGACATTATATATTGAAAAAGGATCAATACACCAAGAAAATATAATAATTATATGTGCCAAATCTCTGAGCTCTAAAAATATGAAGCAAACATTGGCAAAACTGAAGGGAAAAGTATGCAGGTCTACAATAATAGTTGGAGACTTCAACAACCCCCTCTCAATTTGGTAGAAAAAAACAGACAGAAGATCAATAAAGAAATAGAGGACTTGAGAACACTATAAGTTAATTGAACCTAATGGACATATACAGAACACTCCATCTAACAAAAGCAGAATGTTTTTTTCAAGTGAGCATGGAACATTCTTTAGGATAGACCATATATTAGGCCACAAAATAAGTCTAACTACATTTTAAAAGGTTGTAATTATACAAAGTATCTTTTCTGATCACAATGGAATGAAACTAGAAATCGATAACAGAAGGAAAACTGGAATATTCACAAATATGTGGTACAGTTGCTGCCAAAAAGTATGGCAGTTTGCCGAAAAGTTAGACATGGAATTCCCATATTATCAAGCAATTCCACTTCTAGTGTTATATACAAAAGAATTGTAAAGCAGGGACTCGAACAGATATTTACATACCAGTTTTCACAGCAACAATATTTACCATAGCTGAAAGATGAAAACAACTCAATGTCCATCAACAGATGAATGTACTTGCAAAATATGGTATATACATACAATGGAATAATATTCAGCCTTGAAAAGGAATGAAATTCTGATGTAAGCTACAACATGGGTGAACCTTGAAAACATTATGCCAAGTGAAATAAGCCAGATACAAACAGATAAATATTGTATGATTCCATTTATATGAGGTACTAGAAGAGTCAAATTCATAGACACGAAAAGTAGACTAGTGACTATCAGAGGATGGATGGAGGCAGGGTAAAAGGAATTTAATGGGATAATGAGATAGTTCTGAAGATGAATACTGTGATGGTTGTAAACAATGTGAACATAGTTAATGCCACTGAATTGTATACTTAAAAATGGCTAAATGGTAACGTTTATGTATTGTATAATTTATCACAATTATACATATGTAAGACACATAACAGCAACTAGTCCTTAGTAATTTTGAAATTCAGCTGGGTACATGTTGTCAATTCTCTAACCTGAGGCAGGGAATATTCCTTGATTAGTTACCAACTCTGCCCTTTGGGCTTGGTAGTTTAATTCCTGTAGGCTCTTGGCTATACCTTTACAATAAGTGGTCCATATTTGCAGCAGCATAGCTCTCTCAGCCTGCTTGCAGAAAATTGGAAGTTCAGAAGCTTCTTTTCTTTATGAACTGCTCTGTCTCCTTTCATCCAAGCTGGTGATATTTTCACTAATGCAATCTTCTTTAAGACTCTGTGGGTTTTCTACACATTCCACTCGGCTTATCCTATGTTTCAAAGCCATATCCATAGTTCATTCTGATACAGATATTTCTGCTAAGAGACACTGCCTTAAGATTTTTTTTTTAATTGGAGTAGAGTCAACTTACAATATTATATTAGTTTCAGGTGTTCAACATAGTGATTCAATATTTTCATATATTACAAAATGGTCAGCATGATCAGTCTAGTTACCATCTGTCACTTTACAAAATTAATATAATATTATTGACTATATTCCCTATGCTGTATGGTACATCCCCATGACATTTATTTTATAACTGAAAGTTTGCACCTCTTAATCTCCCCCTCTTATGTCACTCACCCCCAACCCCTCCCTCCTCTGACAACCACCAGTTTGTTCTCAATATCTTTGAGTCTGTTTCTGTTTTGTTATGTTTGTTCATTTGGTTTGTTTTCTAGAATTCACATATAAGTGAAATCATGCAGGATTTGTCTTTCTCTGACTTATTTCACTTAGCATGATATGCTGTTGGTCCATCAATGTTGTTGCAAATGTCAAGATTTTATTGTTCTTAATGGCTGTGTAATATTCAATTACATATATGTGTGTGTGTGTGTGTGTGTGTGTGTGTGTGTGTGTGTGTATCTTCTTTATCCATTCATCTATCAATGGGCACTTAAGTTGCTTCTATATATCTTGGCTATTGCAAATAATGCTGCAATGAACATAGGAGTGCATATATCTGTTCAAATTAGTGTTTTTGTTTTCTTCAGAAAAGTGCCAAGATTTGGAATTCCTGGATTGTATAGTAGTTCTATTTTCTATTTTTTTAGAATCCTCCATACTGTTTTTCATAGTGGCTGCACCAATTTACATTCCAAACAACTGTGCATGAGTATTTCCTTTTCTCCACAGCCTTGCCAACACTTGCTAATTGTTGTCTTTTGAAAATAGCCATTCTGACAAGTGTAATGTGGTATCTCATTGTGGTTTTGATTTGCATTTCCCTGATGATTAGTGATGTTGAGCATCTTCTCATGTGCCCACTGGCCCTCTGTATGCCTTCTTTGGAAAAAATGTCTATTCAGGTCCTCTGCTCACTTTTTAATCATTTTTTTTTCTTTTGACATTGTGTTGTATAAATTTTTGTGTATTTTAGATATTAATCCCTTACCAGAAATATTTTCAAGTATTTTCTTTCATTCAGTAGGCTGCCTTTTCATTTCATTGATATTTTCCTTCCCTGTGAAAAAGCTTTTTAGTTTGATACAGTCCTATTTGTTTGTTTTTGCTTTTGTTTCCTTTGCCTGAGGAGACATATCCAAAACAAAACATTGTTAAGACTGATGTCAGAAAGCCTACTGCCTATGTTTTCTTCTAGGAATTTTATGGTTTTTCAGGTGACACATTTAAGTCTTTGATCCATTTTGAGCTTATTTTTTGTACATAGTGTGAGAAAATCGTCCAGTTTCATTCTTTTGTATGTAGCTCTCCAGTTTTCCCAATACCATTTATTGAAGAGGCTGTCTTTTCCCCATTGTATATTCTTGCCTCCTTTGTTATAGATTAATTGACCATAAAAGTGTCGGTTTATTTCTGGGCTCTCTATTCTGTTCCATTGATCTATGGCAGTACGCGGGCCTCACACTGTCGTGGCCTCTCCCATTGCAGAACACAGGCTCCGGATGCGCAGGCCCAGTGGCCATGGCTCATGGGCCCAGCCACTCCACGGCATGTGGGATCTTCCCGGACCGGGGCACGAACCCTTGTCTCCTGCATCGGCAGGCGGACTCTCAACCACTGCACCACCAGGGAAGCCCTATGCGTTGGTTTTTGTGTCCGTACCATACTGTTTTTATTACTGTAGTTTTGTAGTATAATTTGAAATCAGGGAACACTGCCTTATGATCTTTAGAAGCTCTTTTGTTTAGCTGAAAGAGTCTATGAAGCACCACTTTAAATCTTTCTGAGGTCTAAACAGAGTCTTTCAGCTACAGTCTTGATTCAATTTTTACCCTAAGGACACTTTTACTGGAAGTACTCTAGATTTGTTCTTTTCCATGAGGCCATTTCTTATTTTGAATACCTTTTACCAGCTGAAGAAATTGTCCTAAGTCCTTTACATTTCTTCAAAATTATGCTTGAAAACTAAACGGTTCATTTTTTAACTCAATTTTCTCTTGCAACAATTTATTATATGTTTTTAAAAGAAGCTAGTTGGCACTTTCAGCAGTCTTCCTGGAAATATTCTTAGCCTGATCCACTAGTTTACCTGGTAATTTTTCTTTTTCCAAGTTATACCAGGTGGTAGTCTTGTTCATAGTTTTTTTATTACATAACGTTGGTCCCTTTTTTCTCAGCCTTCAATAGCAGTGCCCACACTGAATGTTCAACATTTTGCTAGCCTTCATGAAGAGCCTTTTGCTGCTTTCCCACAGTCTCCTTGCTGCCTTTACAGTCTCCTCTTGGTATTGCGTCCCAAAGCCAATACCACACATTTGAGGCTTTTTTCTTGGTAACAAGCCCTTTTAAGAAAAACCTCTGTTTTAGTTATTTATTGTTGCACCCTCAAAAAGCACCCTCAAAAAACTATGTATCTGAAAACAATAATGATATATTACTGCTCAGAATTCTGTGTGTTGGCTGGGCTCATCTGGCTGGTTCTGCTCCATGTAGTATTAGTGAGATTATTCACGCAGCCTCATTCAGCTTGGGCTGGAATATCCAAGAAGGCCTTTCTCACGTATCTGACGCTTGATGCTGGCAATCCCCAATTGCCTCATTCCTCCCCTCTGTGGTGTCTCTGCTCCTGTAGTCTAGACTAGATTCTTTATGGAATGGTGTCTGGGTTCTAAGAGGGTAAACGTTAAAACTGCAGGTCTCTTAAAGGCTAGGCCTAGACTCAGCACCTTCCACCACACTCTCTCCATCAACACTATTTGCAAGGCCAGTCTAGTTTCTGTGAAAGAGTAAAGCACAACCTAAAGAAAATGATATCTCCTGTTACCTCAATCAAAGGATGCATCTTTATTCATATACAACAATATTCAGTGTGGGTTTTTTTAGTCACTTAGTGTTATTTATTTTTATAAGCTTATTGAAAGAGATATTTTAGACATATTTACCTAAATTTGTATCAACCATCACTATTGTGCATACGGAAAATAAATAAAGTGAAGTAAATTAGTTCAGCAAATTTCCAAAATTTGCTCATATTCAGAGTTTGACTTGAGAGTCAACATTTGTGTTTATCCACACAACATCATCCTCTGTGCCATCAAGTGCACATCAAGGCAACATTCTTAAAGAGTGCTCCACTATTATGTTTAGAATTTTCCTCCAAGCTGCTAACATGCATTATTCAAGTTTTGATGCTAATATTTTCTTGATTGACTGAGAGGCAGCTTGAATCAGTTACATCAGTCACATGTTGCTTTGAATTTCCTTCTTAGACTTGGCAGTTCCTCTTGCCTGAGGTTGTATTGCTTGGACTATGATAGGCAATCCTTTGGCACATATCTCAAGGACAGAATTTTTTCACAGCCTTGTATGCTGGGTCCCTTCCTTTCTGAACCCTCATAAAGTACTTGGTCTTCACATTGCAGGAAGATGTGGAATTGTGGCCACTGTCCAATGGTATTTGTTTTTTGTTTCACTATATTTCCATGTCTTCTGCCTTCACTATAACATTTTATATCAGTGTCAAATCATAGTGTAATCTTTTAAAATACATTTAAATGATAATTAAACTCAATAAATGTAGTGCCAGCAATGTATATAAGTCAATTGAAGTGATGGTACTGATGAATAGTGATAACCAAGTTCATGCTAGCATAGTTAAAGGCAACTATGTTTTGAATGCTACTTGGCTGATGGTGTCAAATTCCATAAATTGTAATGTGCATTTCAATTTCAGAGATATTTATATGTTAAAAAATGTGATATTTGTTGAGTTTCTCCTCTGTATCCAGTGATGTGTTAGGGGCTGTCTGATAGATATATTTAAAAGTTTAAAACATAGTCCTTGTCTCAAGAAATTTAACAAAAGAGTTGTTCAGATGAAACAGATAACCATGACTAATGTCATAGAATAAATTTTAAAGTAAATAGCAGGACATGTTAGAGTCTGAAGGGATGTGAATAGTAGAGGCCATTCATCATGTCTCTCTTCGTTTTATTACCTTTTCATATTTTTTCTATATTTTGGTCTTCTTCTTATTAATTTAGAGAAAGAATATTTTATTATATTTAAAGTATTAATACTTTGTGAGTTATAAGTTTTTGAAATACCTGTTCTAGTTTGTGGTATGTTTTTAAAATTTCTTTAGAAGGTTTTGATCATACAGAAGTTTGCAACTATAGCATTACTAAAATGTATCCATGTTTTCCTCTATGGCATATAATTTTTATCTTATTTTAGAAATGCTTTACTGCTGGATATTCTCCCATATCTTCTAAAAGTTTTACATTTTGGCTTTTCACATATAGTTTTTAATATCTGGAATTTGGCTTTTGTGTATGGTGTGAGGTAAGGATTTTATTTTCTCCATACGAATGACCAATTATCCCAGGTTAGTTTATCAAAAGTCCATCCTTCCTTAACACTCCTGATTTGTAGGTGCATTCAATTTAGAGAGCACAGTTGAGTGAATAAAACAATGACTTCTTGAAAAATAGAATTCTCCCTTGAGAACATAAGATCATAATCAAATTATTATGTAAGTACTGAAATAGGAATGGAATATACTCTAATCTAGTAATTCTTAATCTTTTAATGTCAGAAATAGGTTCTGATTAAACCTCTGGACCTCTCACTAAAAGGAAAAAAAATGCACAAACACATTAAAAATGTTGCATGTCATTTCAAGAGTTCACGGACTACTTGGAGCTTGTCCATGGGCCCCTTCCCCCTCAGTGCAGAGTGGGGAAATTGGGGGCATGTTAGTATATTACTCAAAAGCTCGCAGGTACTATATGTC
This sequence comes from Physeter macrocephalus, assembly GCF_002837175.3. Lineage (NCBI taxonomy): Eukaryota > Metazoa > Chordata > Mammalia > Artiodactyla > Physeteridae > Physeter > Physeter macrocephalus. The sequence continues at coordinate 29,035,207 of NC_041215.1, forward strand.
ATAGCCAGAAAAAGAATCTCCTGTGTCTCTGCTTTGTACCATTCCACATGTATACTTACAGTTGAGCCATTAAAGTAGAACAGAGAAAAACCACAAATTGTGATCACATGCTCAAAATAATCAAAGAATTGACACCAAAACAGTAACATGAGTTCCATTCCTGATCTAAATTTAACAGTTGATTGTAGATGACAGATGGAACTGTATAGTTGTAAAGAACAAATTGAATCTGAGAGAAGGAATTAACTTCAATTTGTTTGTTGTGTTCTGCTCCTCATTTAACCAGAAGGTCTTTGGTAACAGGTTATTTCTAGATTGATTTATGGTTTTGGCACCCTATAAATAATCATTGGAAGACCTAATTTGTTTGTTATATGCAAATTACCTAAGTGAGCTTATTAAAGATAAGGTTGGACTGGTATCAAATTTAATTCAGGGCAAACCAAGAAGGATTAGGGTACTTTGTGACTGATTGAGCCAGGACGTTGAAAGCCAGCAACTAGACAGATTGATGTGTTCAGTGGGGCATTTTTAACCAAGAGACATCACATACAATGTTGGAAGCTCAGTTAATAAATTAACCAAGAAAAGAATGATCTGACTTTGGAGGGATAGAATGATAGGAACTTCATCCAGGATATTAGAGAAATTTGGGATTAAAGGTGTTTTAAAATGGTAAAAAATTAAAAGCTGTGGAAATGAACCCAGTTGGGCAGTGAATGAGGATTGAAGGTTATGACAAATCTACTGGTGGTTTCGGTGATATTGATCCAGGTATTTCTCTACCTTTATCATTCTGGGGGAAGAGTCAAACTACTCTGCTCTTAGCTGAGCCCAAACTGCCAAATCCACAAAGCTTTAGTTCCCATCCAAGCTGGATTGATGTGAGGCTATACCCTGAGAAGCTCTTGACCTCCATGATCCCTGAAATATTTCCCAATTAGTCCAATGAAACTGGACCACTGAAAGAGTAAAGCTACATCTCCAAGGAAGTGGTTTTGCATACTTGACAACCCTGTTTCTTTGAGCCATTCATTAGACTTGCTCTTGGGCAAGCAGCTTCTGCATCTTCTATAAAACTGAGGGGCTTAAATGTCTTCCCTCCCATGAGAATAAATTGTATTATACCATTTTTGTGGTTATTTATCTCATTTTAATTTTTTTTTATTCCCAGCATTCTACCCCATCAGGGAATGAATCTCAGTCCTCCTTTCTTTCCCTCTCACAGCATTTTTTTCTCCTCCAGCCTTACTTTTGCACTTACAGAATTCTCCCCTCTTACCTGCTTTCACCACCACCACTCAGTAGTCCTCTTTCTCCACAATTTCTTTGGAAGATTCTGCTCAAGTCTTCTGTGTTTCACTTTGAGCCTTTGTTAGATATTAGCAGTAAAAGTAGTACTGAAGTGTCAGTAGTAAAAATGGTAGTGGTGGTATAGTAGTAATAGTAATGGTATTTGTTATTTTTATAGAAGTGCAGTAGCAGTAACATCATGCTCTTGCAAAAGCACTCAGCACACTTTCCCATTGTTATCCCTTTGATCTTCCCAAAACCTACTCTCACAAATCTTTAGAGGGTTAGCTATCACTTAATGAACCAACTTACTGAGAACAAATTAAGTCACTGGGGAGCCCACAGAAATATAAACTGAGGCCTCCAACCAGAAAGAGCTCCCACAGAGCTCATTAAAAAGCCAATGGACTAAGAGGCAGATAAGTGAACAGAATTCAGTGCTATAAAATTTTACAGCAAGTAGATACAATGCCCTGGGGTGGTCAGGGGAGGTATCTAGGAGGTGTTAAGCTCTGCCAGGCATTTAGCTGGAATTGGGCATTTCTGATAAGGGGAACACAGTGAGGAAAGGCACAGATATGGGGAAAGGGCCAGAGAAAATGAAGAAGAAAGATAGATGAACGATCCAGCCCCATCATTAGTAGAAACTGTGAAAGACATGTTATGAAAATGAGCTCTTTTCTAATAAAGCCACGATTACGTATATGAGCTAAATGAAGTGAGGCAGTGGATCCCAAACAAATCTAACTCAGACTCTTTGCTTTCCATCTACCACTCTCTTGCTTGCACTTGGCAACAATTCTACCTGTGGCACTGTGAGGGTGTATTTTGCAGGTTGGGGTTTGTGTTATATTGGGACAGACGTGAAGAGCATCGTCATGATAACAAGGGACACGCCTTAAGCTGCAGGCAGCTGACACAATGGCTGTATGGTACTATTTACGGAAGGATTTCAGTGCTCCTTATTAATAAAGGTCCATTCGTAAGCCTAATTACATCCTAGGCAAGTCATAGAGTTGACTTTTGTGCCATTTCCTCTTCCGTCGAAAATGGACAGGTTCTTTATTGGTAGACTTGAGAAGTCAGACAAATTTGTGTTCAGGGCTCCTGCTGCACAAATGTATATACTTGTCCCTTCTTTCCAGCTCTGTTCTCCTGCCTAGCCCTCTTATCCTTCCAGATTCAGTGGCTACAGAGGATCAAGGATCCCTCTGAATGGAGGAATTCACTCACATATAGGTGGAACACCTTGAAAACAGCTTTATTGTCTAGCCATCTTGTAGGAACGTGCTCTTATGAAGAGGATCCTGGTCGAAGCCGTGTTCAACGCTCCACAAGCCTACGATGCACAGGCCAGCCACCCTCACCCCCGCCCCACAGCAAAGAATTATCCAGTCCAAAATCTCCATAGGGCCTAAGTTGAGAAACCCTGCTCTAAGGAAATGAGTGTTCTGTAAGACAAATATTTTTGTTTTCTATTAATTTGTTCGACGAATATTGATTGAATGTCTACAACGTACCAGGAGTGTACTGAGTTTCATATACACATTTAACGCACACAACAGAGCACAACATTGATATTATTATTATTCCCATTTTACAGAGAAAAAAATCTGAAGTCCAGAAAGGTTAATTTACCTACAATTATCTAATGAGTAGTGAAAGGGGATTTTAATGCAGTTCTTGACAAGTACTCTCTACTTTGATATACACGAATGTTAATGAACCAAATAGCACTCTGGAGCCAGCCAGGCCTGCATTAAAATGGTGGTTCTTCTACTTACCTGCATACGTAGTGGAGACAAGGCTACCTTCTTTGAAGGTGGTGTGAGGAGTGAAATAGGCGCTGAAAGCATTGTATGACAGAGCCTGTAACAGTGGGTGCAACCAAAATGCTCGCTCCAATTATTTCATTTTCATCCCTTAATATGAATGTCCCAGACAACTTCATCCAGCCACATGCTAGAATTCTTGAGAAATGAAAAAAAAGGGGGGGGGTGATTTTTCTACTGAAACGTGAGCAGATTTTTCTTGATTATTTCGGCCCCGGGGAGAATGTGGCTTCTTCGCCCAGTGGCAGGACCCCCTCCTTAAAGCGGGCTCTGGAGCGAGGATAGGCTGCTTTCTGCGGAGGGCCTTCTCTTGTCTGTCCAGCGCTTCCTTCCTGCGGAGCTGCCCCGGCCGGGATTAACCCGGGAGTGACAGACTGTCAGCCAGCCCTGCTCCAAACACTCCCTCCGAGCACTCGCAACTGTCAAGAAGGCTTTTTCCTGACGGGAGAACACAGTTTCACATTTTCAGAGTTAAGGCATAAACGCACGAGGCAGCTGGAGATGCGGAGCCCGCTGCCCTCAGAGCGGAACTTCACAGAGCATAAGCAGACAGGACACTCCCCCGGCTTTAACCGGTGGGCTTTGTCTTTTTCATTTCTTTGTCTTTTTTATTTCTCCTTTTGTCCCAAGGCTGAACACTTTACAAAGTTAAGTCTATCGCCTTGCCATATTATTTCTAGAAAAGCAGAACAGCTTTGGCTCTGGGATAGTTAGAGCATCACAACCTGCCTCCAGCTTGGGAAGGAAGAATTTACCGGGGATTTTCTCCACAGTTCAGCTCTGGTACCGTCCTCAATTCTTCCCCGTCCTCTGAGGGTCCCTTCTTTTCTCATCCACTCCATAATCGTCCAGTCTTCTACTACACCTCTCTGTGCTTAATTCACAAATACAAAAAGATCACCAAGGATCAGCAGATGTTTGCAGAAACCAGCGATAGAGATGGGAAGGATCTGAGAATACCAGACTTCATAGTAAAGGGAGATTTTAAGAATAATATGTTCAAAGGAATTTACAAAACGAGAGTAGGCTACAACTAAATAGGGGCAATAAAATAATTTTTCAAATAAATATTAGAAATTAAAAATAAGATGGTCTAAATAAAAACACACCCAAACTGTTAAAAGTATTTATTATAGAAAGCTACTTTAAAAAGTACAGCAAAAGAACAAAACAATAGAAATCTGAGATTTGAAAAAGTAAGAAACATAGAGGGATAATCCAGGGACTTAACATCTACCAACCAGGAGTTCCAGGTACAAAAGAAAAGACTACATGGAGGGGAGAAAATAACCAGTGAAATAATAAAAGATAAACTTTCCAGAACTAAAGAAAGATATTGAGTCAAGATTTGACTGGATGCTGGCAGACAATGGAGCAACTCCTTCAATGTTCTGAAGAAAAATGATATTGAAACTAGAATTCTATACGTAGAAAAACTATCAAAAAAGAGTAAAGATAGATATTCTCAGTCATACAAGGCCATAAAGTTTACCTACCACACATTATGAAAAAAAAAATTTGCTCAAGGATGTACTTCAGTACATGAGAAAGGAATCTAGGAAATAAGAAATCATGGGCTCTAAGAAACAAGGAGACTACTACAGAGGGCAGTGAAAGAAATACTGGCTTCAGGTGAACTGGAACCAGTAGGTGGAGGGTCCCAAGGAAAGTTTCTTCAAAAGAAATACATTTTATTCAACAAAAATTATGATGTAAGTAGAAGCAAGTACCATGCTAAAATGGTACAGCTTTTTTTTCTCAAAAAGGATAACATATGTAAATATAAACTCCAGTAAAAATGAAAAAGCATGAGAAAGTTATGAATCATAAGCAGGGCATGTTGAATTATGGCATTAATTTAAGCACTTTATGGCATATTTTAAAAAAGAGAATCCCTTAGGCTTTGACACTTGGAATATTGTCTTATAAACAGCACGTTTGATGATATGAAATTACTTTTACTTTCTCCATGGACCTAATCACACTATTTAGTTCTGTAGTAAATGACAGTTACATATCATAATACTATAAATTTTATTTATTGATTTTTATATTTGTCATAAACCTATGGACAAAGCACTTAACACATAATTGTAATTACAAAACAGAATATCAGTGCCCAAACCTTGATAATATAAAAAAATAATAAACCTGATGGAGGATGGGGAGTGGAGCAGAGGGAGAGAAAATGGAAAGTATCACAGAGGTAGTTTATTTCTGAATAATGATGAATCAAGAAACAGCGTGTGCCTAAAACAGATAGAACCAAAAGTAGAAGCTTCATTATGTTAAGAAACATTTTAAAGATTACCAATACAACTGAAAATAACAATTTAACCAACAAATTCAGAAGACACGTAGAAAGGAAGATAAAGTTAGTACGTGTAGATGAGTTAAATTCCTTATCCTCCAAATGAGGGAATCTATAAATCAAAAACAGATTATAAATAAATTTAGAATTATGGTGCTAGCCAATGAAAAAATAAAAAAACCTCTGGAAATGAGAGTGGGGTTAGGAAGACTATTATTGTCTCAATTGTTAATATTCTGTACTACATCAATTATTCTTTTTTTCTAGGTGTATTATTTGTATAATTTATAAACTAGAGAGTGACAACAAAATAAACACACTTCCTAAGAAGTAAATGTGGAGACATTCTGGATTCGTGCAAGTGTTGGGCTGCTTAGCATAGCTCTTACCCACATATTTAAAGCTCAATATATATTTAACTAAATTTATGATAATAACTCTATAAGAAGATAAAACTAAAATCCTGTTGGTCTAAGCCTAGGAGCTCAAGTATGTCCAATGGCATAAGAAGCAATAATAGCAGGATTTGCAAAGTTATACAAGAGGGTTTGTATTCATTCTATAACTGGGAAGCAAGAAATTATGAACCCTGATGTTAGGTCCAGAAGCCATAATTTAGATATGTAACGTGTATCAGACTAAGCATTATTCTTTGTTGCCATCAACCGTAGGCAGCTCAGTCCCAGTAACCTTCAACTGTTCCCCTCCTTATATAAAACTGATCATGTCCAGATTTATATAAGATGCGTTTAATGCCCTTTACCATCTGACATCATTCACCCACTCCAAACTCATCTCCTACTACTCCCGCTGTGAGCTGGAGGTAAAACTAAACCAAAACACCTGCATCCAGAGCCAGGGGCAATAAAAGGACGCAGGGACACCAATTTTTTTAGTATTCTTTAGGGCCTAGATTATGTTTTTTTAAATACCACTTCCCACTATGAGGTACCAGAGGTTCTTGGAGAAATGCCTGATCCCAGGTTGAGGGAGGATAATGTAAAAAGTGAACCAGGCACATCTTGTCATACCACATTTCTTTTCTCTTACGTGGAAAATCTTGGTTCCTGATAACACTGGCACAACTTATTTGCTTTACCCTATGATGACCATTATATAGTCTTCAAAATTATAACATCAGTATTACTTCTAACGTGAAAATACTGAATGGAGTCAGTTCCGTTTGTTCTTAGAATATATATTCTATGCATGCTCAGTCATAGTCCAGTGTTCAAATGTCCCTTGGGATGATTCTTTAATTTTAGGTACAATTAGATTGATTTGCTTCCTTTATTTTCAACTTTAACATTTACTTTTCCTTAATTCAAGACATTTACAAAATTCAAAAATAGAACTATACAAAAAGACACATTCAGAGTAGTCTTGTTCCCATCCTCTACCCTCCACTTCTCTCCTCTACCTTTTTTTTTTTTTTTTTTGGTTACTTTCTGGTTTATCCTTTCAGCGTTTCTTATTAAATAGCTAGAATCTATCCTGCTCTTGACAGTATTCACTTAACAATATACATGGAAATCAGTTGATACCAATTCCAAGATATCTTGAGAGATTACATCCCAGTCTTTTCTCTAGTAATTTTTTTTTTCCTCCTGGTCGTATGGTGCGGCATGTGGGATCTTAGTTCCCTGACCAGGGATTGAACCCGGGCCCTCAGCAGTGAAAGTATGGAGTCCTAACCACTGGACCTCCAGGGAATTCATTATAGTAATATTATTTTTATTTTTTTTAAAATGCTAGTATACACATATATATAACAAAATAGTCCAGGCCCTTTTTAGTTGTATCCTGAGGGCACATGAGATTTTTCTTTGGAGCCATTTTTTCTTAAGCCACAGATAAGAATCCTCCACTCTGACCCAGCTGTTCTATTTAACCTAGGCCAAGCTCATCCTAGCCTCTATATCCATGTTCCCCATGCTTGGGATGTGATCCTCCTTCTTCATTTGCCCGATATTAGAGGCAAGTTCAAACCCTATGCCTCATGATGACTTACCTAGGCTTCCTTCCTCCCAGGAACTGTGCCTGTGCACCCCAATGTCTAACATGATGGCCAGCACATAGGAAATGTTCAGTAATGTTGAGGATGACTTTAGGGTAATGTGGAAAGAAGATAGGTTTGGGCGTCAGGTAAGCTCTCAGTTTAAATTCTAGTTTAGCCACTTTGTAACTACATTAGTTATCTATTGCTATGTAACAAATTGGCCCAAACACAGCAGATTCAAATGACATACATTTGTTATCCCACAGTTTTTTGGGTCAGGAATCTGACACACCCTAGCTGGATGCCTCTTTTGGTGTCTCACAGGCCGCAGTCAAGGTGTTGGCTGGGGCTGTGGTCTCTTCTGAAGGCTCAACTGGAGAATCCGCTTTCAAGTTCACGCCTGTGGTTGTGGTATGAGTTCAGTTCCTTGTGGTTGTGAGACTTAGGCCTCAGTTTCTCATGAGCTGTTAGCTGGAGGCTTCCCTCAGTTCCTTGTCACATGGGCTTCTCTACAGAGTATTTTGCAACATGGCGGTTGCTTCATCAGAGTGAACAAACAGGAAGGGAAGAGAAGTACCAGACAGAGAGAAAGTGGAAATCACAGTGGAAAAAGAGAGAAGTACCAGAGAGAGAGAAAAGTGGAAATCACTTTTATAACTTAATCTGGAAGAGATAACCCGTCACTTTGGCCATGTTATGTTCCTTAGAAGAACTCCTTTGGACCAGCCCACAATCAGGTAGATGGGATTGCACAAAGGACTGAACACCAGGAAGCATGCCAGAAGCTGCCCACCACAGAAATGTTTTAACCTTAGGCAAATTACTCCAGGTCCCTTTCTTCACCTGCAATATGGGAATAATAATAGCAACATTGTGGTGTTATTGTGAAAAACCAAAAATAGTACAGATGAATCACTAGTAAGAGCTCAATATATGGTAATCATTACAATATTAACTGTGCTGTCTGACCAGCTACAACCTTTTAATCCCCCTCTACCCAGTCTTTACTCTTCTTGCTTCTTCTCCATAGAACCTAAATGTCTTCACTTCTTTACCTCCCTAATATTTTATTAACAACATGACTCAAATGACCAGTGTGATAGGGCAATTTCTAAGATAAAATATGTTTTCACAACTTGGATTCACCAGTTCAGCTTTACAAAATTCGTTGATTCTTTTCATGACTTCCTATTTGAATCTAGTACCTTCAGAGAAAGACAAACCAAGTACACCAGCACCCCAGAAAATACTGATTTACAAACTAGAATGCTCTTTCCTTTTTTTGTAAACCTAGGTGAGAAACTGACTCATTATAAACCTGCTAGAGAACTCATGGTTTTGCAAGACATAGTATTATATTTCACAATTATGCGACATTCTAAGAGATTTTTGCTAGGTTTTGTTTTGTCTTTTCTTTTCTTTATTTCTTTTTCTTTTCCATTATGGCGAGAAATTTTCTCATCAAGTCTCAATAGTTTACCTTTGTTAGAGTCTGAGAAACTCTTGAGAAACACATGTCTAAAGGAAGAAATTCTTGCAGCCAAAATTTTAGGAAACTCCCACCACCTGTGTGAATCCATTCTAATGTGTCCTGAAATATTTTGCTTATGAAACATATAGGAAACTATCTCTATTCCAATTCTTCTTCCTAATCTCCTATGAATCAGAACATTGACTTGGGGAGTTAGGGTGATCCACTCACATGACCTTTCCAAGCCCCAGTTTCCCATCCATAGAATGAGTCTCATGACCCTATCATGACCTGTCACTTGATCTTTTTGCAGGACAAGCAGGACCTGGGCAATGCTCTAGGCCTACCTGGGAGGGACCCCTAGAGACCCAACAGTGGAAAAAGTGTGCTCTGTCTCTTTTAACTGTGTAAATAAGCATCAAGCTAGAGATTAACAGTTAGAACTGAGTTCCTAATCAGGGGAACATGGGGACATGGAGAAAATAGGGGAAGTCCAGATGCAAAATCCACATAAAAGACAACATGAAACAAAAAGGGAAAAAGAGGAAAGATAAGTTAGTTCTAAGAAACTAGAATGGCCTGGAGCTGAAGAACTGGGCAGTGATATTCTCCTGTTTCTTTAGCTCCATGGGGGTCTGCTGGAAACATTTAAAGGGAAATCCTTAGAACAGACACCTACCACCTGTGGCTATTGAAAAGATATATATCATTTAGATACCACTGAGTGAAAAAAAAATGCCTTAGAACAAAACATCTTGACTAACAGCAAGGTGCAAAATTATTTCATTTTGCTCTGCACTTTTGGAAACAATTGACTTCAAACCTCCATAATTTTGTGCCTTAAAGTCTCCATCGCAGCTGTGGAGAAATTCTTCATGTTCTCTGCTATGACACTGGGATTTTTGCAGCCATGAATGGACACAAAAAGATGTCAATCATACTCAGTAAGGAAAAGTTCATTTCTCACTCCCTATTGTGAAAGCAGTGCCTTTGTGATAGCCATTGTATGAGTCTGTGTTCAAGCTCATTTACCTTCACATACAGAATATCTATTTTATATTAGAAGTTTAGACTATAGTCACCCCAGATCACACCTAATACATTAGAATTGTATTACCATTATCCTCTATTAAATCTGTGATGACATTATAATATCTATGTCAGAAATAATGAAGAGATTAATGTGGAGAAAAAGATCCTGGTGTCACCTCCCTCTGCATTTTGACATCAAATATTGTTGGCTCTAAAAACCAGTCTCCATCAGCCAGTGAGAACAGGGACTTTGACAATGGAGAATCCATTGAGAGATGTGAGAGGAATTTTCCAAGTCATGTAGACAGCTGCTGAAGTGATAATTGTGAATAAAAGTGAAAGTCCTTCCTTTTTCTTCTCTTCTAGAAAAATCTATATTTATTCCCTTAACTTCACAGAACATATCCTCCTCAGGGGGTGGTGATATATGCTAAGGAGAGCTTATTTGAAGTGGTTCCTCCACAGCTGGATTTACGAATGGATACAATAAAGACACTTGAGGAGAAGGAAAGTCAGCACTAAACATGCTGATCCCAGATTGTGAAGCAGCATCCCCCTCAAATGTAAGGGGCTAGACATTGTCTCCCCTACTGGTTTGCTTCCCCTCCCCATCCAGTGGGCCTGAATGGGGGAACAGAATGACAGAGGCAATTCATTCATCCACACAACAGATATGTATCGAGCAGTGGATTATCATTCCTTACTTCATAAAGCACTTTATATTGTATATATCTGATGACATTTCACCCCATTACAAAATAGGAAGGGCATGCATTATCATTCCCACTTTTTTCTTTTGAATTTTATTTTAGTTATTTTTTTATACAGCAGGTGCTTATTAGTTATCTATTTTATACATATTAGTGAATATATATCATTCCCACTTTATAGGTGAAGAAACTAAGTCTCAGAATGACTTTTGTATATTTATGTAGCTATTAAAGACTGGAGACATGAACTCATACTTCAGAGTCTGAGCTTTGTTCCATAGCCAGTTGGGGCCAGTGATGGACTTAAAGTGGGAGTACAGGAGTGGAGTTTTATTTCAAAAGCTCGCTCTGGCTGTAGAATGGAGACTGAGTCTCAGAGAAGGAAGATGGGAGGCATGAAGGCTGGAAGCTGCCGAGGTAATCCAGGCATACAGTGATTGTGACCTGAACTAGCAAAAGAGAATCAACTACAGATGTATTTAGGGAGTGCTTAGTAACTAGTAGCTGGAGGCTGGAAATTGGAGGGTGAGGAAGCACGAGCTACTGAGGATGTCTTTCGTCTGCAATCTGAACAACTGGATCCGTGGCAATGTCGTTATCTGAGATAAGGAACATGGAAGGAAGAGCAAGTTAGGAAGGAAAGGGAGGATTGTAAGTTCCATTGTGGATCATTTGGGGAAGGAGGTGGAAATAGTTTGTCAGAGGTGGGTACATGGTTTTGGAGCTCAGAAGAGGCATCTTGCTTAGGTTGAGATTTGGGGGCACAGGATATTCTAGGAACAGAGATCCCAGGTACTTATAACAGAAGAATTTCCAGGGAGTGGTGGAGGTGGAAGTCAGACTGCAGGAAGTGGGGAGTGAATGGACTGAGGATAGAGGGTAGAAAACATTCTGAAAAAAGTATGACTGAAGAAATAGAAAAAGAGTAGTAGGTGGAGGGAGCATGGGGTACAGGGAGAGTGGTTTTATTTTGTTAATGAAAGAATTTGCTTAAATATTGGTAAGAAGGAAGCAACTGAGAAGGAGAGATTCAAAGTACAGGAAATTCACTCTGTGAACAAAGAGCTATTGGACCCCTACCATGTGCTGGCAACCCAACAGCAAGCAAAATGACAACATCCCCACTTCGCGGAAATTACTTTCTGGTAAGGAGACAGGAAATAAACAAACAAACACATTATAATAGCCTCTATTAAGGATAAACTGCAGTCTAAAGCTATAATGCTTGAAACACTGGCACTGACACAAGAACAGACAAGAGATGCAAAGTGAGAAAGACTCCTCTTGCCCAAACTCTAGCCAGGCTCCTCTGAGCCCTCTTCTTGACTAGACCTCAACCTTGGCCTATAATGACTTGAACAAAAAGTAACATACTTTCTAACTGCTCAAGGCCACATCCCCAGGATGACTTTAGCCCTCCATAAAGTACCTGCCTGAAAACTCAAAGCTACCGAAAGAATCTACTCTTTGTTCCAAACTACACCTGAAGACAGAGTTCCAGTCTCCAAGACTCCATGAGAGGGTAGGGGCCGAACTTCAATAAGTGCCAGGTAGCAAAGTCAGAGGGTTTCACAAAGACAAAGCCCTCTTCCTGCATTTTGTAATTTTTCACTTCTCTGACTCTACTTAGTCCCCGCTTACCTGGAACCTTATTCTATCATTCTCCCTTAAAAACACCCAGTCACCGCTGTACAAATCAAAATCGAGTTCAGCTCACGCTGGACTGTTTTCTCCACTGCAATAGTATATTACTGATTCAAATTTGTCCTTACCACACTCAGTAGTCTCCAGCTTTGTTTACCTCTGACAATCAAACAAAATGAGTCAAAACTCTGTAGATATACGGATTTTATAATATGATAAATTTGACATTTTAAATCAGTAGAGAATGGACCAATTTGATAAATGATGTTAAGAAAATTGGATAATTTGGGGAAAATAAAATGAAAAATGGTCACTTAGGAGGCAGATGAAAGGTAGCCTTAAACAGGAAGAGGGTCACCTCTTATATTTTCATTGGAGAAGAAGAGAAGGGTGAGTATGATGCAAGAACATTTGGGTGGTGGGAGAGCGCAAAGAGGGAGATGTCCCACCCATTGGCTCCTCTATTTTCCTTGTGAAATGGAATCCAATATCTCATGCTGAGAGTAAAGGGGCATTTGTAAAATTAGGAACCTGGAGCAGATGGGGGGAAAGTGAAAAGAGAATATAATGAATGAAGTTCAAGGCACAACTGGGGACTGTTCATTTGGGATAATTGAGATTAATGTAGAATGGGACCAAGCTGAAACGTTTGCAGGGCAGATGATGGGTAGAGTTTAGAGAGGTGAAACTGACTCCACAGCTCTGCAGACCATAGGGCAAACAGAGCCATATACCTCAAGTTTAGATACCAAGCAGGAAATATGCTTCCTGGAGCCCTGGGGCAGCAGTGCAGACCCACTATGGCACCCCAACATCAATACAACCTATTTGAGAACCAGTACAGGTTTCTTTATGAAACCAGAAAAACGTCCCAATGGAGCTTTCCATCATTGTATCTTCCTCAGTATTTATTAGGCAACTTCTATAGTCCAAATTATTCTCTACTGAATATATTATCTTCACTTCCTTCATTTTGAATGGCAGGACTTATAGACAATAAGGGGGTGCTGATAGGTATTAGGTATCAAGGAAGGGAACCAGGGCCTGAACTAGGGAAGGCGCAGAACTGAGCAGGGCTGAAGCTGAACCTGGAAGCTGGTGGTCACTGCAACCCAAGGATTTGAGGCCAAACACCAATTTCCTCATGGTAAGTAAGAAATCTAATAGGCAAAAAAAAACCTTGAAGAATCAAGCACAGAGAATTCCAGGTTGTCTAGTAGTAATAATTCAGAAAATCAAGGAGGCTTATTTGTCTGAAACAAGACAAAGAATTTAGGAAAGAGTCTAGAAAACTGGTAGAAGAATAAGAGGGACTGTAGACTGGGCTATAGACCGTCAGAGCTGGAGTTGTGGACTTATTGTCCTCTCTGCCCAGAGCACTAGCTAGAGTTGGGGCAAGGAAAGGGCAGTTTCTGGCATTGGCTTTGAGGAAATTATCCCATTTGCAGACGTACCAGGCAGGCAGTCAATTATGAGGCATGTGGAGAAGAAAGAACTGCATCTTTGCGAACATGATAAGGTTGTTTCTGAGTCTGTTCAGGCTGCTATAACAAAATACCATAGACTGGGTGGCTCATAAACAACAGATTATTTATTTCTCACAGTTCTGGAGGCTGGGAAGTCTAAGATCAAGTTGCTGGCAGATTCAGTGCCTGGTGACAGCCCTCTTCCTGGTTCATACATGGCCATCTTCTCCCTATGTCTTCACATGACCGAAGGGACAAGGAATCTCTGGGGTCTCTTCTATAAGGGCACTAATCCTATTCATGAAGGCTCCACCCTCATGACCATTAGGTCACCTCGCATAGGCCCCACCTCCAAATACCATCACACCGGGGATTAAGTTTCAACATATGAATTTGGGGAACATAAACATTTAGTCTATAGCCATTTGCCAGTAGACTCGAAGGCTTGTTAAAGATGGAGGCAAGTCATCTTTGTGATTCAGGGTGGGAAAGATTTCTAGGTAACACCGATCTTTCAGTAACATCAGCACAGTATTTCAGAAGTCTAACCATCATAGTTCATTAATCCTAACAAATAAATGTGTTTTACAGGGAGTAGAGGATAGAGAAACTACATTTAAGAATATCAATAATCTGGTCACTTTCCTCCTTCCCAACTTTCAGGCAGACTTTTTACTCCATGGGTTTCTAATACGCCATATTTATATGAACTGGTCCAGTATCTTTAAGAGTTCTATCCTATGAGTAGGTGAGGACCAAGACATCTCATTAACTCCTTGCCTCTCCACTCTGGGGCTTATAAAGTTTTTCCAAGTTCTAATACCTGAGCCTCTGACTTCCTCTCACTGCTTCTGGTGTTTCTCTGGTTGCCTCTATTCATTTTCACATTTGTGCTTGACCTCCCCACTTAACCTGGATCGCACAGTGCTTGGATCTCATTGTGTGTACTCAGTTGTGTGCACACTGTGTTGGCTTTGCCCCCAGCCACCTGATTGCTGCATGCTCCTGCTCCTCTGTGTGCGCAACCCCAGCTCCTGGAACCTCCAGTCCCCCACTTATCCAGGACAAGAATTCAGGTCATATTCAGTCTCCTCCCCAGTGCCTTTTCTTTCTCTCCCCCGAACTGCTGCCTGAACTGCTCACCAATCAGAGTTACTTTCTCACAGACTTGGGTTCCATGAAGCCCATTTGATGTTATAGCAGGACAAGGGGGCTACTCATCCCTAATTCAACTTTCTTACAGAAACACTGGCCAGTTTGCTGTTCCTCTGAGAGAGAGAAAAAGAGAAAGCTAGCAAGCAAGAAAAAAAGGGCAGCCCCTCACATTGAGAAGTTGACCTGGCACTCACAGCTAATCATTGTTATTCTCCTATCAGGTGTAAACTCACAGAACACCAACCCCAGACAAGGGGACTCCAAGGTCATGATAAAATAAGACCAAGCAAGGCCACGTCATAATTGCGTCTAAGAAAAGACAAAGACAGGGTCACTGTGCCACACACGACACACCCAGCACCCCCATCTCTGGGCAGAATGAGTGACTACTTCTTTACCAGTTACAGCTTTATCCTTACTCTTGCCTCCCCTCCTTAGAGATCAGATTTATTGAGACACCCAGTTATAGAATTACCCCCATTTTCTGACTGAATCAAACCCCTGCTTCCTTAGACTCTCCCCCAAATCACTCAACTGAAGCCCAAATCCCATCATAGCTTCTTTCAAACACCCCCCTAATGAGACATTCCACGGTTCCCAGAACCTATTCTCTCCCTTGCTGCAATGAGTAATAAACCCAACTTTCTCAAATACGAGTTTGTCCCTGGTGGCCTTCAGCTGAAGGACATTGACTCTACCCAACATGAAATGGCCCCTCCTGTGTTCCAGGCCCTGTACTGGGCCATGTGGATACAAGGACAAACATGGCATGGCCTTATTAAATCCTTACAGCTACTCTCTGAGATGTATTTTATCATCTTCACTATACAGAGGATGAAACTGAGACCCAGGGACAAACAACTAAGAAGTGATAGGGTCAGAACTAATTTACCAATCTGTGGGTTTCCAAAACTCCCATCCTTCCCTTAACTGGAAGCAGTGGCATTTAGTTTCTTCCCATAACTTGGAACAGAAGCAGACGTCACCCAACATCTCCAGGAGCAGCAAAGAGTAAAACCAGACGTGGCTGACCAGTAAAACAAAAAGACAATAGACTAGGTATAGTACGATGGCAAAACTAGGTAAACTCGTTAGAGGCCAGGAGACACAGTTCTTGAGCCAAATGGCCTAAAAGGCAGTATGGATTTGAGAATGAAGCAGTTCCACTAATTTCAGGCAATTTGCAATATCCCGGTTAATAGGAACAAAAACCAAGGGGAATAAATGGATCGGCTCATGATGAGCTCATCTGAAGGGACAAAGGTAAAATAGGAGCTGCAAATATTTCGAGCAGTAGGCAGAGCAGGGGAATCAATGTTCCTCGGGTAATGAGAGCCAATGAAAGGTTGAGAAATAGAGAAAATAAAAACAGCAAGGAAAAAAGTCATCATTATCATGGAGTTATTGAACCAGTGCTCCCTGGGGAAGGGCAGAAGCCAGATCTTGGGCACAGTGTCAGCCTGATTGTGTATATTGTCAGGAGTCGCCTTCCACTGGCAGAGGACCATGTGTGTGAGCCTCGCTGGTGTTCTGGCCTTTGGGGTCGAGGATCTTGCAGTCTGAATTCATTTTCTCTTGGCAAAATGGATCTGTCCGCTCCTCTGAGCAGAGACCCAGAGCAGGAGAGAGGGCCTAGAAATCTTATTGCATGTCACGTTGCTCTTAAAAATCACATTTTTATGGGTGTAAATGAATCAGAAACATATGGATGAAATTTCCTGGCTTGACGTGAGCAGCCTCATACCCCAGGCAGTGCCCTCAGAGAGGATGCTTGGAATGTCAGGGTTGGTGCCAGAATCCTGGGTGGAAAGGTCAGGGGAGGAGCCCTCCCCCACCCTCGTACCCCACCCCTGCAGCACAGACCATGCAGCTGGACCTCACCAGACCCACGAGAGATGCTCCTGCACCAGACCACTGCCCGTTCCCTAATGTGCTCGTTCTCGTCCAGTAACAAAGGCTGAGGCTGTGTGCACACACACGCACACATTACACACACAAGCATGTGCCCACACCCATTTTCACTCCCCCAACAAATATTATAAACCAAGAGGCCAGGATGAACACAAAGCTGGGAAATAACAATGTCTATTCCTCTTTAAATGATGAAATCTTCCTACAGAAAAAGTAACTTAAAAATAGAGACAAATACTAACACTAGATAGTTGAGCAATTGCAGGAAAATTCAGCCACGTGATTGTGGCATAAAAACCCACGGACATGAACAGAGAATATTTATTGAACTACCGTTTAAAGCCTCGAGAAGAGACACCAATCTCCCAAGGCTTTGTGTTCAAGCACCTATATTTTAGGCCACAGCAAAGAAACATAACTAGGCTGTGTCATATTCCTCACATGTGGATTAAGTCAAAAGTCAAGATGATTGGGATGAAAATATGCACAGCTGCCTCTCTGTCATACAATGTCTGAAAACCTACATGGATATAACCTGAGTGAATGAACAAACTTGGGCTTTGGTGTCACTGCACAAGGGCTGAACCCTAGCCTTGCTATTTGCTAGCTGTTTGACCCTGGGCAAGTCACTCAACCTCTCTGAGCTGTTTCATTATGTTATATAACATACCCCAAACGCTAGAGTCCAATAAATGATAACTCTCTTCAGAATGAAAAGTTTCTCATTTACATTTTAAAACTGGACCTTCAGAATCATCCAGACTTTGAGCTGAATTATGAACGTATTTCTCAAGTTCAGGTGTGAGCACAATCCGTCCCAGATGCTAGCTCAATTTTTCATTCTCTGCCCCTGAGCCCACCTCCTTGACTTGGCTACCAAATTGGGCAATTCAGAGGAGTGTTGTCTGACTGCCCAGATGTATCCGGAGCACTCTCTCTGGTTTCTCCAGCCCACGTGACCTTCCCTTCCCCAGCACATCCATTTCCGATGCCAGTGTGTGGTCCAGCGTGCAGAGGCTGCTACAGCAGTGACTCTTCCCATGCATGTCCTAGCTCCCTACTCTGGGTGGAAACCCCTGGTGGGTAATCCCTAGTGCCTCCATTTTACAGGCTCTGCAGTGGGTGATTACTCAGTATTTTATTGTCTTCAAGACAGATTGGAGCAGTTAGAAGTTGACATGAAATTGGATTTTGTTGATAAAAGAGTTGTTTACTTACTGCTGTAATATGCAATCCATTCTTTAGTTCTTATTATCTTATTCTCTGTAAACAACAGTGACCTTTGGAATCCTTATCAGGAATGGAAAAACTGCAACCCCCTAGGCTCTGCCTGAGGCGGACACAGTAAATGGACACATTGTGTGCCCTCCGGGAAGCAGAATCAAAGTCCCAGCAGAAGAGCGCTCCTTCACTGCAGGTATCCTCCATTCCAGGCTATGGCCCCAGGTTGTGCTGCAAAGCTGCAGCGCTCAGGGCATGGGGTGGGTCAGGATGCTTCCTGAAGTTACAGTGTGTAGCGGAACCCTGAGATGGAGAAGAGGGAGGGCTCTGGGTGGGGGCGACCTATGTGAAGCCCTTGTGTAAGGGGCATTACGTCCTGCATCCGCACTGCACGGTTACAAGCCTGCTCCGTGTTCTGCTAGGGATGACAATAAGCAAGTTAAACTGAAAATACTTATGCGAAATGATGATATTTTGCATAGAATATGACCTTTTTCATATTATTTTCCTAGAATATAACCTAAAGCAAGTCATTGCATCTTTCTATGGCTTTCCCTATGCTTACCTATGGAGATGATAATTGCACCAACCTCCTAGGGTAGTTGTGAAGGTCATTGTAAAAAACAAAATGTGGTACATCCACACGATGGAATATTACTCAGCCATAAAAAGGAATGAAGTACTGATACATGCTACAACCTGGGTGAACCATGAAAACATTATGCTGAGTGAACGAAACCAGATGCATAGGTGCAAAAAATATGCCATGTATGGTATGATTCTATTTATATGAAATGCTCAAAATGAGCAACTCCACAGAGGCAAAAAGGAGATTAGTGGTTGCCAGAGGCTAGGGACAGGGAGGAATGAAGAGTGACTGCTAAGGGGTATGGGGCTTCTCTTAGGGAAGATGAAAATATTGCGGAATTAGATAGTGGTGATGGCTGTACAACCTTGAAAATACACTAAAAAACACAGAGTTGCACGCTTTAAAAGTAAAAAGCATGAATTTTATGGTCTGTGAATTATATCTCAATTTTTTAAGAAAAAAAAGCAATATAGACAGCATGTTTGGCAGGCAGCCTGACAGAAACGACTGCTCAGCAAATACTGCTGTGATTGGGATACAGATTATTGGAAAGAGTAAGATAAGAGAAAAAAGTTAGATGTGGGATTAAACCCTGGTTTTTCCACTCACTAGCTGTGCTGAGTAACCTTGGGCAAGTTATTTCAACTCTCTTCGATCCAGGTTCTGCAAAGTTTAATTGGGAGCCATAATACTACCCATCTTGTTGTGAGTATTAGGTAACACATGTAAAGATCCCTTGCACAGCACTTGGCATGGCAGGAAATGCTCAATAAACCATAGTCCTCTTCCTCTTTAGTTCCTATTAAATCTCATTCCTGTAATAATTCTCATAACACAGCTGGAGCTGGCCAGGAGTTGGGGTGCTATCCCTGGAACTAATGAGACCCCAGCAGGGATGCCGGGTGGGATCACGCAAAGTGCTTCCACAGAGAGCCCCAAAAGAGAATAACCAGAAAAGCAGGTGAGAATTGCAGTCAAAAGGGAAACAGAGCTCAGCACTGGGAATGCAAGCCCACAAACTAAGTCTCGGCAGCGTCTGAGACCCTGGGTTTGGTTGCAAAGTAAGTCAAAGGGTCAGGGACCAAGCAAACAAGATCTGGGAGCCGGGACACACTGTGTAGGATAAAGGCCATGGAAAAGCAATGGTGTTAGGGCCCAAGGCAAGGCCAGGCCTGTTTCTTTAAAAGACACTAAGCTAGATTGGACCTAAGAACTGATATCTGTTATCCTCACTAGTCAGTAAATCATCCTCCCTGTCACAGAAGCCAATGTAAAGGGAGGGGATGGAAGGGGAGAGGGGGAAGGGGAGAGTGGGTTCTTGGGAACTGGGCATGATTAATCATCACCACCTCTCCCTGGACAATGCAATTCAGTGTGCAGCGGTTGGGGGTAGGAAATCCTTTCTTGAAGATTCTTCCTCTTCTTATCCCGCAGTCTAACAATCCTGCCAAAATATTGCCACAGGATAAATTTAAGGACGAAATACAGTGATTTGTTAGATGCAAAATTTCTGAGATGGGAGGCTTTTTGCTCAAGAGTTGAAATTGTTGCATTGACAAATGTTGGTGTCTACTGCTGCTATCTCAGGGGGTGGGAAAGGGGAGAATTTGATCCCAGGAAGAAATTCCTCCTAGCTGTCTCTTAATCTATTCTGTGATCAATACTAACACTATCATAATACTTAAACTCTTCTCCCTTGTTGTCACTTGTGTACGTATGAATTCATCACCAAGGCCAGACGCAGGACAATAAGGGGTCTGCAGATAAAACAAGGGCAAGTTATTTCATTATAATCCACAGAGAAGGTACCCGGTCAGCATGATAAATGATACCAGGCACCTTCCCTGCAAATGGTGTGGCCAGTGCAGTTTTTCCTCCTTCCCTCTTCCACAGAGATAGATCCATTTCCTTAAAGGCCATTGGATTCCAAGGCAGAGACGTGCACATATGTTTTTGCTTAGGGCCTGCATGTCCAGTGATGTCTAGGCTGTTTCTCTGGGACTTGGCCAACACAACTTAGTGAGTTTAGGCTTGCAACAGCAGACATTCTGCATTTCAAAAATTTCTCCTTTCAGTAGAGCATACTGCACCTCAAGGCAGAAGCTGAGGACTGGAGCCTACTGGGAATGCAACTATTAACAAAGAGCCGTGAAAGCCTTTGGCTGCTAGGACAATGCTAGGATTCTTACTGGATGAACTCCACATCCTGATTTGCACATTTAGGTGCTCCCTGACACACATACCCACTTATGCAAATTTAGGTCCACACACACAAGTGACCATCAACACGCATATCCCACGTGCATAGGCATCTCACACACCTACGCATATATACACAAGTACCCTTGTGCACATGGTTGAAAATAAACACATGCACACGTATGCATTGTTCATATGTACGAGCACAGTTATAAAGACCCACAGATATACATGTGCCTGTACACACACGTGCAGACACACATGCACACACACACTCACACACACTCTCTTCGTGCATGTAGGTCCTCATATCCATGGCAGGAATTCTGTGACAATCTGGCGGTGTCCAAATTATAGCCACATTTATAGCCTTCTAGACAACTGCACCCCACTATAAAAGTGACATACGTTAGGAGACATAATGAAAACAATTACAGTATTTGCTCCACCACAAGAAGTCTATAAATCACAGTGCCTTACTTTTCAGCAAAAGGAAGAAGCAAAGCATTGTTCAGAACATAACCAAAATGAGACCAGGTACTAACGTTGGACAGAGCTTCAAGTGGAAACATTAAGGTGACAATATTAACACAAGCCAGTAAATAAATAAGGGCTGATTTGGCCACCAGCAACTTCTGAAACCATTCTGATTTGAAATGGATGAGGATCTGAGGGTGAGGCCCATACACATCTCTGTGGCTTTCAAATTGAGACAAGCTTCCTGCGTTCCTCCTGGCTTGGGGATATAATTTTTGCTAATGGCATTTCAAGGGTCCAAAGAGGCCATTTGCTTACACAAGAAATGCACCGGAAAGGAGCAACATCTTTTTTGTTGTCATTTTTCAGCTTGGCCAAAACACATCTCAGAAGTAAAGCAGACATTCTGGAGGCAGTTTGCTTAAGACCCCAAACCAGATTTACAGCCAGATACATTCTGTAGTGGGGCTATATTTGTTCCTAAATATTTGGCAATGGGAATTATGATTTTCGTAGACTTAGCCCTAACAAGCGTTGACTCTTCCCTCCCTCCCCATCCTAATGGTACTTCCCACCTCTCACTGCCCACGTCAAACCCTAAGAAGCAAATCTCTCCTTACACCATCAGCCTCAGAGAAACATGAGCCAGTTGCTCTGGAGCTGAGTTCACAGATGCTTTCTCCGGGGCCACAGTAGTACGCTGGAAGAACTGAAAATCTGGTGGCCAGAGAAACAGGAGTGGGAGGAGATTAGGAGTGGGTCAGGATGTCGGGGTTAGGGAAAGCTGGGCAAAAACTTTGAGCCTGAGGAATCAGAGCCCAGGGTGCTGCCTGGAATTCCAAAATGGGGAAGGATTTCAGCTGCTTTCATATGGAAATTGGCCTGGAAGCAGACGTTGAGTGGAACTGAAGCCAAGACCAAGTTCAGTGAACCTAACACACCGTTCAATCAACCATTGAAACCCGGGAGAAGAGAAGGCAGGAAAGGGAGGGCAGAGGGTCAAAGAGGCTCCCTTTCATTGGGACTTGGTTATGGAGGTGGCAGTTGGAGGAATTAAACACTGGAAACAACTTGAAGGCAAAAGCCCGTCTATCCGGAGGATGAGTTCAGCTGGGCTTTAGGTGAGAGAAAAGAAGAGGCGAGAAGAAGGAAACAGAGGAAAGCAAGCAAGCTAGGCAAGAGAAAGAAAGAGAGAAAGAGGAAGATAAACAATGATAATCACTCAAAGCAATGATTCTGAACTTGACAAAATAAGCACGAATACATTAATGTGGTGGGTGTAACAGAAAGAAGGAAAGAACTTGAACTTGCCTCTACTCTGCCACGATTCCTCCCACCTCCCCCCTTAGATAAAGGCTTTCAGAGATATGAAGGTTCTTAAGGCAGATACAAATTGCACTTACAGAGGTTTACTTTTGGACTTGTTTTTAGCTTGTTTTTTGTTTTTTTAATTGTATATTCAAAGGAAAGTTAAGAAGCATCTACTCTTTGCAAAAATAAGCTAATATGGTTTATTCCTGGATACTTTTTGGGGGACTAATTTCCTGTCTTTTGTCCTTGATTTATTATTGCCTTTATTTGTTCTCCCCCATTTGGTTCATTTCATTCTTATTTTAAAAGAACAGCTCCAAAGACCCTTCTATTTTCATGGAAATTGCTCAGTAGTAATAATTTCAGATAGCTTCCAGAAGAATAATCATCATGCTGGCTGTTTCACCCAAGATGCTTTGCAGCATTTCACATAACAATTTACTAATTAATGACAAATTAAATGGAATTTGGTAAGAAGAATCAGAGGTTAGAGTACTGGTGTATACTGTGTGTAAAAAGGTATGCAAATACCTTCAGCCCATTTGTGGTTCATCAGTGGGAAATAATAGCTATTCTACTTGAAAATTTCAAATGCAGGAGGGCTGCTACATAGAAGCAGAATTTGGAAATTATTCATCATTTTAATTTTTGAACAGTTTCTTAGATTAGACACTGTTCCTTCATTTTAGAGGAACAATGAACGTAGTCTTTTTGTTTCAATAACTTTAAAATCATAGGAATTTGGCCATACTTTGCTGCTTATATTAATTACATATTAGGAGGCGAGAAGCAGTTTTTGGAAATCAGCACTTTGCCTGCTCTCACACCTCTATGGCAGAGTTGCAGCAGACATCTTGTGGCCGGCAAAGTCTAAAGTATTTGCAGAAAAATTTGTCAACCCCTGTCCTACAGGGTAGAGCTAGAGAGAGAACACTTATCCTAAAGAGAGAATAAAGGTTTTTAACTGAGAAAATAGTAAAAGTATTTTAATGTTTCCTACCACTGCTTAAAGCCCACAAATGGTCATTATCAATCCAGCTGTCAGAAAATTTGCCAAGTATTCTTTCTTGCTCAATGTACATTGAGGGGGGGAATGCTTTCTTTAGCCAGTTCTTTGGTAGCCCAATAAGCAGATGACTCACCGCAGGGAAACACTGGTCAGTCCTAATGAGAAAAGCTTTGCAAAGAGTGAAATGTGTCTGCTCTCTGTGGAAGATCCAGGGGAACAAAGAAGGTTTCCTACGTCAAATAGAATGATTGTTTTGGGCATGTGTCAGTTAATTTATTTTTATTGTTTCTAATTGTGAGAGTGAGACAAAGTATCTTTATTTTCATTTTCGATTAATCTTCTTTTCAAAATAATAATGTTTAAAAGAGTTTTGGAAAATGAAAATTTTTTACTACATTTAATATGTTCCCCCCAGGATACCGGGTGCTACAACCACACATCAGTTTAATTCCAGATCATATGGAATGTGTCATGTTGATGGGAGCAGAGACAAAGCCCAAAACAGAATAGCCCTTGCATGTCCACAACTTGGTACCACCCAACGGTTGCTATCACAGCCTGGCCAAATGTCAGCTTAAAATGACAAATTTCAAGATCATTATTTTTATGTGAAGTGGTCACTATTTTTCCCCATCAATAGCTTGATTACGTGTCTGAATTGGCCGGCTGCATGGTCTCTCAGCACAGTCTCAGCACCTTTCCTCCTGGAGCTTACAATCTCTTACAGTCTCAGCCTCATACGCACCGTGGTTTGGAAGATGCACTGAACTAGGAGTTTGCAGTTTGACAGACTGTGTGAGCAAGTAATGTGACCTAACGACTCCACAGTGGAGAAGGAAATGAGATTAGGTTGGGATGTCCAAACTTGGTATCTGTATCACCTCTCAATCACCATTTCAACAAATAGTACTGAGCACCTTCTGTGCCCTAGCACGGTGCTAGGTGCTGGATAAACAGCTGGGGAAAAATAGAACTGCCCTTGCCCTCAGGAAGCTTGCTGGTACATGAATGTATTGTGAGAAGGGGGGGTGAGGAAAGGTAATTAAACACTCACACACACAAATATACAATGACAAATTATGACAAGAGCAATGAAGAGACATTAACAGGGAGGGTTCTACTTTAGGTAGTGAAGGACTCTCCAGGGAAGAGGCATTAAAGGTGAATCTCGAAGGATGAGCCAGCTAGAAAAACTGTGCATGGGCAGGGAGCATTCCAAATAGACCGTGCAGCAAGGGTAAAGGTGCTGAGACAGGAAGGAGCATTGCACAATAGAGTAACTGAAGTAAGACCTGCACTCATGGCAGACATTACTAATCGATCAGAACTCTTCTTTCTGTTGAAAATAGACAAAGCCTCAGAATTCTCAGCACAGCATTCCAGGCAGCCACCACCAATCAATTGGAGTTGATGAATGATGTAATCCATTTGTCATTCCTAGACCACATGATTTTGGAAGGTCCTCCCAGCCCTGGAATTTTCTGATACTCTGATTCTCATTTTAGTCAGTATTTGAATACTAACTCTTGGTCTGAACATCCTTCATGTGCCTGTTTTCTTCCAACTTTATAAACTTCCGGGAGATAATGAACTTTCTCTCTCTCATCCCATTCCATTCAATTCCTACAGCCAAAGCCCCTTTCTACACCTCTATTTTAAAGGAAATTCCCCTTCCATGGTGAACTCTCACCCACATGTAGAGGTTATCTATTGCTGTGCAACAAATCACACCAAAACCTAGTGGCTTAAACTAACAATTAACCTTTCCCTGAGGTTTTGTGGGTTGGCTGATCAGTTCTCGTTCCCACAGCAGCCGTCAGATGGGGGCTGGGGTCAGACAGAACAGATGGGAGAGCAGAGATGGCTGGTCTCACTCCCCACTTGGTCCTTCACCCCAGCTTCTTCCTGGCATGGCAGACTGGAGTAGAGTCATGAGAAGCAGAAGCAGAAGCAGATGCTGCAGGGCCGCTTATGTCTGAGTCTCAGAACTTCCATCATGTCACTGCTTGCTATTGGTCAAAGCAAGTCACAAGACCAGTCCATATTCAGGCCCTCTCCCTCTTTTATGGGAGGAACATCAAAGACACATTGTCAAGGGGCATGTACACAGGAAAGGGGAGAATTTTGGGCCATATTTTTTTATACAGCCCAACATAACATAATTTCAAAACTGCTGAGGTGGAACAAACAGCCAGGCTACCTAAATCCGAGCCCATTGTTCTCTCTACCCTTCAACACTCAGGGCTTAAGGCATTGCTTCCCAGTAGGTAATTGGGAGGCCTAAAGAAATCATGATCATAATTCTGAGGAGCATGGTTGGCCTTGAGCGTCATGCAAGCTAAAGACCAATGAAACATTCAATTTGGAATAGACCTGTTTATTGCTATGGTGACACCATATCATTGACAAGGAAGTTCCTGATTAGTTCAATTTCCAGAGAGGGAGAGAGAGTACTCGCCTCTGAACCACCTGTACTTTTCCTTTATGGCTTATCTACTTATCTCTTTCTACCTTGTAGAGGTAGCACTGATTTTTGTAGATATCATAGTAGAAAGATCTCGAACTCAGGGCACAATTTGTATCCCAAATGCACCTCATACTAGCTGGGTAGCCTAGAGTTAAATCTCTTTGCCATTGCATCCTCACATTTTAAATGAGCAAATAGTAACTTGCAAAGTTGTTGTGAGAATGAATGGAAATAAACCCAAAGCTTGTAGTGAACTTGCTAGCCTATAGTGGGGACTCAATAAATGCTACTATTGTATTGTTAACTAGGTTTGGTCCAGGAAGACTTTCTCTAAGAGGCAGTATCGGGCTGAGATTTGAAGAACGGGTAGGATTTGGGTGTTGGGGAGGAATCCGATAGAGAAAGTATCAGACAAAAAACACACAATGTGACTCATTTAGGTGAAAATAACTGTCCCAACCTAGCTGAGGATCTCATCCTTAAATTTAGCTTCAGTCCATTGGTTTAGGAAGTAAAGTAAGGAAGGAGGCTGCGGCCAGATACACAAGGATTTTTGACTGTCTGGTTAAGGAGCCTGGGCTTTTTCTAGCAGACAGTTGAAGGCCACTGAAGGAGAGAGTGACAAAATGAAAAACAAACAATCAGAGGAAGATTTAGGCCCTGCCTGGGCGTGGCAGGATGGCAAGACTAGAAAGACCAGAGGTAAGAGAACCAGTTGGGAGGGGAGACTGTATGTGGAGGTCCAGTGCTCTTGGGAACATCTTCCAAATGAATGCTTCACACCTCATCAACTGAGTAGGTGGGCGATTTAGAAATATGTCCACAAATTCTTTGACGCTCCTCCTGTGGAAAGACAGGGTCTACTTCCACTCCCTTGAATGTGGGTCTACCTCAGTAACTAACCTCTACTCAACAGAATGCAGCAAAGTGATGGTGTGGGACTTCAAAGGTTGGGTCATAAAAGGCACTAGAGCCTCCACCTTGCTCTCTTTCTCTTAGGATGCTTGCCTTTGGAAGCCAGTCCCCAGGCCATGAGGAAGCCAACAGCCCCATGGCAAGGCCATGTGTTCCGGCAGACCCAGCCCCAGCTGAGGTCCCAGCTGACGGCCAGTGTGAACCTCCCCCCACGCAAACGGGGTAGCCTCCAGGTGGCCCAGGCCCAGCCTCTGTTCCCCTCTCTGAGCCCTGCCCAAAGCGCTGATCTGTGACCAAAGTGAATGTTGTTGATATTTTAAGCCATTAAGTTTTGGGGTGTTTTGTTTCCTCAGGAATACATAACCGGAACCGGCTGTTTTAGGTGCTGGCTGGATGTCACGTACAGTCACCTTCTCCTGTTTGTGCAGAAGGTCAATTATCTAGAAATCATAGTATTCTTTTGTGGGACGCTCCCCATCACGTCACCCTCTCCATTTCTTTCATAACATTTATCACAATTTGCGGTTATAGTCTTTATTTGCTCATTCACTTATTTTCTTTTCCTCTCCCCCAGAACAGAAGCTCCCTGGGTACCCTGATCTTTCTCGCTGTATCACATCACCTAGCTCAGTGCCTGGCACATGGTGAGCAGGTTAAAAATATCTGTGGAAAAGTAATGAGCGGATCAACACCATGAAATCCAGATACATTCAATTCCATTACACGGGACCCACTTACAAAAGCCATGTGTCAACGTTTTAAGAGAAGAAAACAATCTATGCAATTTAGGATTTTTAAATTAAAATGATTTGCATTGGGACTTCCCTGGTGGTCCAGTGGTAAAGAATCCGCCTTACAATGCAAGTGACGGGGGTTCGATCCCTGGTCAGGGAACTAAGATCCCACATGCCGCGGGGCAACTAAACCCGCACACGTCACAACTACTGAGCTCCCGCGCCTCAACTAGAGCCCGCATGCCGCAAACTACAGAGCCCATGCGCTCTGGAACCCATGCGCCACAACCACAGAGCCCACG
The DNA here is from genome assembly GCF_002837175.3 of Physeter macrocephalus. Lineage (NCBI taxonomy): Eukaryota > Metazoa > Chordata > Mammalia > Artiodactyla > Physeteridae > Physeter > Physeter macrocephalus. The sequence goes on from NC_041215.1 coordinate 29,063,255, forward strand.
CACCCTGGAGCCTCTGCGCCACAACCGGAGAAGAGAAAACCCACACGCCACAACTAGAGAGAAGCCCGCGCATCACAACGAAGAGCCCGCACGCCTCAGCGAAGATCCCGCGTGCCGCACCCAAGACCCGAAGCAGCCAAAAATAAATAAAATAATAAATAAATCTTTAAAAAAATGATTTGCATTAATTTTTCTCTCATACAAATCGGTAACAGGCAGCCTGTGACCCATCGCTATTACACACACACCTCCCAGCTCACAGAAAAAGAATCATCTTAGATGCTTCTCCCGAGAACCATTAACACACAGCATCTCAACAGACTCTCAACAGCTCTGCGTGGCAGGTATTCCTATTCCCGATTAAGAGATGAGGAAGCTGAGGCTTAGAACGATTCTGAAACTCTCTCAAGATCCACGGCTATGCAGTGAAGAAACCAGGGTGCGGACTCAGGTATGACTCCATACTTGAGGCTAGCCAAGTTCAAGTTCAAGTGGACCAAGAAAGCCTGAGGGGATCTTTCTTTCTATGTGAGGGTAATCCATGGATGCGCTGCATTCGCTCCTAGGCAATTCTCGAGGGTATGCAGAGATAGGGGTAAGAGCATATACCGATCCTTCCTTCATTCTTTTAGTCATTCAACAGACTCTTGCTAGGCACATTCATTGTAGAGGCCAGAGCCTGGGAAAAGGACGTGAGCTCGGGGAGTTACAAGGCAACATGGCAAATGCGTACCAGATGTGTAGAGAAGACAGAGGAAAGCGCAGAGGATGCTCTGTGGCCCTGTCTGAGGTAAATCTCATCCTCTCCCACACAGCCAGGCTCTCGCTTCACCCCACGTTAGCCTGCTTTCCCCTGAGATTCCCTCTTATCAAGAAACCGTGGGTGGCGCTGAGGACAAAGCCTTCTTAGGCAAAAGCCAGTGTCTGCAGCCCTCCCGGGGTGCCCTGCATCCCTCACATACTGCATCACCCTGCTCTTCTGTCCCCAGGCCTCCTGGGCAGGACCGGCGGGCCCGGTGAACACGCTCGTGTCCTCAGATGTGGCAAATACAGAGCAACAGGGAAGCCTACCAATGACGGGGCCGAAATCAATTTTAATTGGGTCCCATGACAGGATAAAATGTTTTTGTTGTACTATTGTCTTGATAAAAGCCATTGCAATATTTAAAATGTGGTACTGATCCTTCTGCGAGGACCATAAATCCTTGCAGATCTGAGAGCCTGACCACAGAGGACGGGCTGGCTGCCGGGAGACCGTGAGAAACCCAGTGCCCTTGGACTCCGCCGTCACCTGCAAGAGTGGAGGAGGCCAAGCCCGGCCAGCCCTCGCGTTCCTCCCACATCAAAGTGGGGATGCCATGATCCCCGAACTGACACAGGAGAACTTGAGAGAAACTGTTTAAACACAGGAATCAAAATATGAAACGAAATCACCTGCTCGTGTTTTATTAGGCCTTGTTCTGAATCAATACAAGACCCGGGGCCCATGATTTCTCACGCTGAAAGGGAATACTTTTTCATCCTAAAACTGAATCAGGCTGCTTAAGTAAAACAGATGTTACCGTTGAGTTCCATGATTCCTATAGCCCTCCCCCAGCCATCCTCTCTCCCTGAACTGGACAGAGGGCGCCCTCCCATTGCCCCTGAAATCCAAGTCAGGGCTGGAAAATCCAAAGCCTTGGAATTTCTCTATCCTGAGCCCACAAAAGTTTTCTCTTCTGTTTACCGGGGCGGGGGACCGAGCCGGGTAGGCAAGTCTGTTAGCAGAGGATTTGAAGATACAGCGGCGAACTGAAAGGCAGAGAAGATTTTCATTTCCTGTGTTATGGGGTGAAATAATATCAGTATAAAAAACCTGGCAGCGAGATGGGAGATAGCAGTTTTTACATTGATAAGTATTTGTTCATTTCCTGACAACAAAAAAATATAAATCTCTTCAGAAATTAAATGCCCCGGCTTGTTGGAGCACTTTTGTGGCGCTCTGTGCAAGGCTGGCTCCCTTTCTCTGGGCCTCTGCGGGCCGGGTAATCACAGCATCAGTCATTATCCCTGGATCACGCGGGCGGCAGCAGCCCGGCTGCGCAGGGCCCAATTCTCCCACTTTTTTTGTGTCACTTATTTTCTCGGCGGGCCCGATTTGCATTTTAATGGAAGTAGTTTATAGACTTCTCCGCTGCCTTCACAGTGCCACAAGTGGCATCATTAAGTGAGCTAAGCCGGATTAATGCTGATAGTAAAGTCAGATAATACAATAACAGAGGCCTCCTGCCATTTGCATTAGGTGAGGAGCGCGGGGCTGCCTGGTGTCTGGCGATAATTTGTAAGTGCGATATGTTGTACTTGAGAGGATAAGATTAAATTTAGTGGGTTTAACTGTCATCCCAGTAAGTCAATTACTTCATCTTTTCAGCCTTTGAATTTCTTTTATAAATAAAATAAATGGAATATTGAGCTGCTCCGCAGCCATTTCGAGCTCCCATGAAGAAGAATTACACAGGCTGGGCCAAAAAAATAAAAGGCTCCGGATTCAGCTCCATAAACAAAATATAAACTCCATTCAGGTGCCAGCATGGCAGCAGCCTCGAAATATTGTCCATCTCTCATATCACAAGCATGACAGATTCCATTGTGACTTTAGTTCCTCCATAATAGGAAATATTTATGTCGTGCCTGGGTCTTTTCTATTCCAATCCCTCCCATTGTGGGAAGCAAACACTCCAACACAGAGCCACGGGCCTCTCCTCTCCCTCCCTCCTGGTCCCTTGTTGCCCAGCGCTAAATATTTAGTGTTGGGGGCGGATATTAAGAAAGCCTCATGACCCAACTGAGAGAGAGGAGATGCATCCAATTTCAGGCAGGTCTCAGATAAACAGAAGGGTTCAACTTCCTTCACACCATCTTCCTCTCTTCCACCCTGGGTTGCTGCCAGTGAAGATGACATCTCTGGATGAAAAGCTGAGCTATCTAAGCTATCTAAGATATCGAGTGGGATCTTGATAGAAGACCATCAGCATCTTCATTTATTCACAGAGAGAGGGGAGGAAAAATCAAGGAAAGAAAGAAAATCAAGCAGTTAAACCTTTACAGGCACCCACCAGTGCAGGTTATGTCTTAGGAGACCCGACTCTGCTGTCTTCTCCACTGACTAATGGGCATTCTTTTTTTTTTTTTTTTTAAATAGGTAACCTCTGTGACTGCTGTTCTTAATCATGGGTGGATGGATGGATGAGTGAGTGAGAGAAAGAGACAAAGGGCATAATCTTTGTCAAGACCCTAGAAGACTGGTAGCTAAAAAGCACAGCACCAGGTATTGACGACCCACCCCTGGGGAGAACCAGGATTCCAGCCAAACGGATTTGACTGTGTATGCCCCATGCCCTGACCTGTTTTGGGTGCTACAGAACAAAAGGAAAGGCATAAAAGATGGTCCTTGGAGAGACGCAGGAAAATGTTCAAGCAACCAGCCTTTAATGAAGAGCCCTCGGTGATGCATAGATGAGAATGAGGGCCCAAGTGGCTCTCTGGTTCCTGCCCAGCCTCCCACCCTCTGCTCCCAGCTCCACACAAATCTACTTCGACACGCTCCGCATCGGCATAGGCTACGCCTCCTTTTTTGGCGAGCCTTCCTCTTCTTTCGTCACCTGGCTAAACCCTAGCCTTTTGCAAGACCCCGGTCGTGCATTTCCTCCTCCGTGAGCCTTGCCCAGCCCACACAAACCTATGAAGACTTTCCCTGAGCAACCCCTGATAACAGCACTGTGTAAACTGCTCCGCAAACATATATTGGCATTGCGCCTCCCCTACCAAGCAACAGGTTCCTGGAGAAAACAACACCATAACTCCCTCGTTCATTCATTACTTCATTCTTACACCCATCAAGTACCATGAAGTTCTTGGTATGTTTCTCCAGTCATAGACATCTGTTGTTTCTGGGTAAAATATCTTGGGTAGACCAGTAGACTCCATTGCTCTTAACCACTGGATAGTGTTTTCTGTGCGGAGATCTTTGCGGAGTGCTGTGCTAAGTACTGTACCGACTGCTAGGGACACAGAGATGAACGTGTCGCAGTTCTCGCCGCTGAAGAGCTGAGCGCAGGAGGTGAAACAGGCATGTAAGCAATTCAAATACAATGCGTGTCTACTTGTTCTGGTGTTGAGCACAAGACTTGACCTGCAAGAGATGCTAAACAAATGTTGGTTAAATAAATGAAGTTTTGATGAGATGTGGGGACTTAGCCTGGGAGATTCTGGAAATTCTTTAATGTTATAGCTGTGAGACTGCTATCACATCTTTCTCTGTCCCCTTCTTGGTCTCTAACCCACTCCACCTTCACTGTCACTGTCAAGTATTTCAGCAAAAGAACTAGAAGAACCTCTCCAGAAGGTACCATGAGCCTTAAGAAGGTAAAAGCTGAAAACCGTCTCAGGTGAATGGAGCTGTTCGTGCTTTCGGAGTGCTCTCTGGAGGATCCATCTCAAGTCTACAGACCACATCGCCCCAACAGAAATCTCCCTGAAGGACACCAAGTCCCATCGGAATGCTTTCTGATCTCTTACTATGTGGCAGCACTCTGTTAGTTAAATACTTCAGAGGAATCTAAGAGTGAATCATATTCTGTCTTCAATCAGTTCAAAATTCTACTTCATTTGGGTGATATGGTTTGTCACGGGGAGCCGTTAGTGAGAACAACCTGTCCCCTGGATTCTGATTCATGCCTTCAGTCAACTGTCAAAAATCTGCAAGTCAACTATTACTAATAACAATAATGACTATTATATTTGTATATGTTGTATATTTTAAAAAATTTTAAAGTACTTTATATATACTTTATCTCCTTTGTTAAGTGCCAAGTGTATCTTCCCTTGCACCCTGCCCCAAGAAAGCCTCCAGGGGCTGATAGGGATTCCTATTGGGAAGACTTTGCAGGAAAGAAAATGAGGTGTGTGTGTGTGTGTGTGTGTGTGTGTGTGTGCGCGCGCGTGCGCACATGCACACGCACGCACATGCGCAATGTATGCCTTTCTCTGAGTTGATTCCAAAGCCAAAGATATAAATGACTTTTAGATTGCCCCTTGTTTTGTATTATCCACGCCTCTGCCCTTCACTAGTGCAGATAATCGAGAGTTCACTGTACTGTGATTAATTATACAGCAGGGCTGAGAGCCAGCAGTCACCAAAGTGCTAGGAATTTCAGGCACAAACCCTGTTTACCCTTTACACTTTAATAGGGACAAGGATTTTGTTTGTTCACTTGTTTAATTTTGTTTGTTTACTTGTTTAATTTTGTTTGTTTACTTGTTTAATTGTTTAACTAGATCTGGTATTGACTTAGTGCCCAATCCGTGCCAGGCACTCCGCTAAGCACTCCTCACTACATCGCCTCACGGCGAGTACTATTATTATTCCCATTCTAGAGCTGAGAAAGCAGAGCGTAAGAGGAATTAAGTGACTTTCCCAAGGTCACACAGCTAGCAAAGACTAGAGCCAGGCTGTCTGCAAATATTTTGTAAAATACGATTAATGACTTAATCAGTGACTTTGCTTTATTGTCTAACAACCATAGGTATTAAACACATAGTTCTGTTTTAGCCTAATTGCTCCAATAATTTCCCTCTAATATCTTCAGTATGGAATCCAAAACACCTTGCAGGATTCCATGAAAAGTTTTCCTGAGTCCATGGACAATTCAAGAAAACAAGTTCTGATCATTCAGAGCCGTGCTTGAGGTGTAAACCTCAAGAGGTTAGAGCTGAGGCTTGTGGCCCAGGCAGTTAAGGTGATGGCAACATAGCACATTATAGGTTCCCTTCTTTAAGTAGTTTCCCTTCGAGTAAAGGGAAAGAAGAGGCACTCGCAGGGGTGGAATATATGCCAAGATGCTGTACACACATGGCCTCATTAATCACGGCAATCCTGAAAGGTTAACGCTATTACTCCCTTTACACAGAGGAACCAGGGGTACAGGGAAATAAAGTGTGTACGATCACACAGATCAGGCCCAGCTCCATCTGGCTTCAAAGTTCATATCTTTCCAGCCCTCTTGGAAGTTAAACTTATAAACTATAAAACTACACTATTAACAATACAATGTCAGAAAACTTGATAAGATTTTAGCCTACATCTATGTGACGTAACACATTTTTTTGTCAAATTTGTTTCAGGGTATGATCCTTAAGAATAATGATTAATTTCAGCTCTTTGCATGTGAACTATTCTCTGTCTTAGTCAAAACAAATGAATAAACCTTTTCATTATTCATTCCAGGCCTGAACATTGTTCACTTCTTGTTTCCAACTACATCATTTCATTTTTTCTGTCTCTTAAGCCTATTCTTGTTTATACTATTTCTAAATGTAGTCTTAAAACCATCCCATTGTTCCTGTTTTCAAATGAAGGTATATCTAGTTGATCTTTGATAACCAATTCCTGTGTCTCACTTTCTGCCCACAAGTTTGCCTATATAGCTACCCTGCGCTCTCCAATTACATCTTTCTTTCTCTTTTTAAAATTTATTTTCTTACACCAAATGGGAAATACTTGGTCAGCATATCCCATATTATATAGTACTTCATGGATTTGAGAAGCTCACTTACACAGCTATGTTTTACTAATTTACTTTTACATTTTAGTCAAAAAAGAATGTGCCAAAGGAAAACAGACTTCAAATGGAATTCATCATTTCAAAGCACAGTTCCATAACCAATTTGACTTCCAGTTGTTTTATTATTCCAATTAATCTCTTTAAACCTCTCTAAAGAGTTGGCATTTACATTTTTCATTTCCTTCGTTAGGAACATTCTTCTAATAATAATATTTCCTAATGCCTACACTATTTCTGGGTTTGATTCCACGATACGTGGTAGCACTAATCAGCAACCTGAGCCTGAGTGTTCGTACAGATATCAGTGTCCCATTTTCTCTAAAATTAGCAATGTCACGCAAGCTTTCAGATGCTGTAATTACAACCGCAACAGAGCAGAAAAGCTCCCAACAGCCACCCAGGCTCCAGCAGCTCCAGAATCAGCCCACCCCATCTGGAAATTCAAGTGTTCCTTCCTCTCTTTCACGTCTGGCTTTCAAAATAGCTCCCTTCTGCTTGAGTCCCTGCTCCAAACCCCTGATACAATGCAAGTTCTGTTTCCAAACGTGTCACGAGTTCCTTCCTGAATGTCCGTAGGTGCTAGCATCTGGACTGACCTTGGGCTGCTGTCTGAGGCTCCAGGTCACAGAGTGCTTAGTCTTTACATACATCAGCCGGGAAAAGACCAGACCAAGTCCCCTGAAAGTCAGAGGGGACAGCTGTCTGCCCAGGTGATGTGGGGAAGGCCAAAGAACGTCCTTGTCCTCAGACATCTGGTCTTTTGCTCCTTCCCAGGACACCCAGATTGCCAGCTCCTTGGACTGAAGGCAGTGGAGTCAGGGCTCTTGTCCCTCTGCTTTACGGGGCCTCACCACAGTGGGCACTCAGACAAATGTACGACCTCCCGCCTGGCGGAAGATTCTCCTCCCATCCCTCCCTCTTCTCCTTGGCTGGGAGCAGTGCCGAGCAGCCAAGAGGAAACCCCTTCCCTCCTTCCTCTCAGTCCCTGCCCCTCCTACTCCTCCTTCGAAGAAGACAGTGTCAGTTGTGTGACCTTGGGCACATGTCTTGACTTCCTCCCAGGTATCCCCCCAAGAACTGAAGTCCCATGTAAACATAAGTTAGATGAGCTCAGACACTGGACCTTGCTTAGCGCTGTACCCTGGCCCCCAGCACAGAGCTTGAAATATCGCATGCACTCAAAAAATATTTGTTGAATTAATAACTGAACTTTGTAACTGAGGACACTACCTACCTCAGGGAGTTTAGAAGGCATAGCTGTTTAAAGATTATCTAAGAAAATCTGTTTTAAATTAGTTTGTTTCCATCTCTTAAAATTAGCGGTGACTTCTAAGCAAAAAAACAAAAACAAAAAAACCCACATATCCCAGAGGTATAAGGTGAGTGTGAAAAACAGAAGAGGTTATTAAAAAAAAGGTACCCAAATAGGTCTATGTGGTGGTTTTAAAATGTCCACCAATTCCTTTATATTCCTTCCTTCAACAGTGGAGCTTAATTTCCTTCCTGTGAATAATCTGAACTTAGTGACTCATTTCTAACAAATAAAATAAATCAGAAGTGACAATGTTCAACTTTGGAGACGAGGTCATAAAAGGTACCACGGCTTCCTGATTGCTCTGTTGGATCACTCACTCTGCAGAAACTAGCTGTCACCTCATGGAGACAGGTGAGAAACTGAGGCCTCCAAGCCACAGCCAGAGAGGAACTGGTGTCTCGTGCAAACAGCGAGTGTGCTTGGAGGTGGATCTTCCAGCCCCAGGAAAGCGTCCTGATGACTGCAGCCCTGGCTGAACTCGGGTCTGAGCCGGAGCCACTCAGCTAAGTTGCTTCTGAATTCTTGGCCCATGGACTGTGAGATGATTTGTGTTTGTTGCTTTAAGCCACTACATTTTGGGATAATTTGTAATGCAGAAATATATAACTGATACAGTCCCATAAAACCCCTCACCAAGAGGCTTGTCCAGCACTCCTGGGCTCAGAACTCCCTCACTTCCTTGGCAGGTAAGTCCCAGGTCTTCTGGTAGCAGGTCCTGGGCGGGGAAGTACCTGCCATCCCACTTTCTCCTGCAGACTGGCATGTTTGCCCCTCCTTCCAGGGTTTTCCTGATATTGGCAGCTCCAGTTGTCATTGCCATGGCAGCTTTAGACCCGTGTCTCAGTTTTGGCTTCCACAGTAATCTCTTGGCAGAGATCAAAACATCCACAGGCCAAATAGGTCCCTAACTCTTCTTTGTTTGACTTGCATCTTGTTTTGTTTTAAGATGTGAGCTATTCTTTGAAAATAGGAAGGGTACTTTCAATTAGGATGATGAAATGACCCATATGTATTTAGTTTGTCTCTCACCAATTAAAAATAACATCAGAAGAAAAACTGTAAAATTTTTAAGCTTCAGAGACCAAAAAACATGGAGATTGGACAACAGCAGACGAGATTTCAACAGAAATCTCTTTAGAGGCAAGTGGAAGTGTGACAATGGACTTTCAGGGAAGGAAGCTCAACGTGGAGAACTATGGAGGGTTATACTTATTAAAAGTGGACCCAATATGCTCTGAACACTCTTGGAAAGCCTCAGAGCTTCTGAACATGAAACCTCATAAAGAAGACATAAGGTGTAAGGCTGAAAACAGGATAACTGGTTGGATAGCTGTGTATGGAGAGTTGGAGCTCCTGCCTTGCAAGCACCTAAGCAGCCTGGCAACCAGCACCCCTCCTTGCCAAGTGCTTTGGCCTTGACAGGAGACTGTGGCTTACTCTTTGGGGAAATTGAATCTGAGAATCTCCAGACTTGGGAACACAAGCCAAGTTTGGTGTGGGAGACACTGGGACATAGGGCTGATGCAGATGCTTTCAATATTTTCCCCTGCCCTGTTTTAAAAATCTCAGTAGCTTCATTTATGACTACCAGGTAGGAGGTTTGAGGATGATTCTTGAAATAAACTGAATGGTCTCATGGAAGTGTCATGTTAATAGGCTGACATTAAGAGTCCCCCTCAGAGAAAATGGTGACTCACTGTTTAACCACCTTACAGAGAAGCCCACCAGTTAACAAGTCTCACCCAATGTACGGAGCTTCCAGCTAACTTCCAGTGCCCTGTTCCGAAATGTGAACTGCCAGACAAGGACCACCAGTAATTTGAGGAAATACTGACAGAAAAGTCAGAGATTAAAAAATAAAAATCAAAACCAAAATAAACACACACACAGAGAGAAGAAAGGAATCAGAAGTAAACTTTAAAAATGTAATCAATTATCTGAAACAAGAAAAGAGACTATATTAGTTTTTCAAGGCTGCTACAAAAAAATTACCACAAATTGGGTGGTTTAAACATAGATATTTATTATCTCATACTTCAGCAGCCAGAAGTCTGAAATCAAGATGTCAGCAGGGTTGGTTCTTCTGACGGCTGTGAGGAAGGATATGGTCCAGGACGGTCCCCTAGCTTCTGGCAGTTGCTGACAATCCTTGGTATCTGTTGGTTTGTGGTTGTATCACCCCAATCTCTGCCTCTGCTAGAATATGGCCTTCCATGTGTCTCTCTCTTCATCTTCACATGGCCTTCGTATAAAGACACTAGTCATTAGATTTGGGTTCCATCATAATCCAATATGACCTCATCTTAACTTAGCTAATTACATCTGCCAAGATGTTATGTACAAATGAGCTCACATTCTGGGGTTCTAGGTAGACCTGAATTGGGTGGGGACACTATTCAACCCAGTACAGACACTATACTGACACAGCAACAAAAGCAAAGGAACAACCAGAGAATAGGAAAGCACACCTGGAAACTGAACCTAGAGTAGCCAAAGTAAAAAAATCAATGAAATATTCTATGAGGGTTCACACAAAGAAGCAGAACTACTATGAATATTATGGAATAAGGAATTTTTATAGGAATTTAGACTTTACACATTGTAAAAAAGTAAAGTCTTGAAAGGGAAAGTAGAAGATCAAGGAACAGCCCTAACCAGCCCTCCTGAAGCACAGGTACAGGTAGACAAGTTGGCGATTTCAGGCACCTTCAGCTTCTGGAGTGAGTCTGTGAAGGGTTGCTGGGTAGAAGTCTATGGGAGCTGCTTCTTCATAGCTCCTGTTGCAGTGAGTTTACAGCCAAGCATCTGATGGGGGCTTGGAGTCACTGTTGCAGCAGGGCCAACACGAGGGAAAAGAGCTGGACCAGACAGGGGAAGAGTATATCGAGTGAGCAAGACAAATTGGAACCTGCTGGCACCTCTGTCTGTGTTTTGCCACTCACCACTTCTAACCACGATGAGCTCCAGAGGCGATGACTACTTCCTGTCTACCGCCCAAGTCTTACACAAACTTCTCTTTGGGCCAGCTAAAACTCCAAACCATACAGAGTAGGTGATTGGGGGGAAATATAGTTCCATGTTAGCCAAGTACATAGTGGAAAATCAACACCTGTGGAACCACTCATGGTAGCAGATTCTAGAAAATACACATCAGGCTAACCAAGCTGATATGGTACAAGACTGGCATAGAGATTAGGGAATTGTGCAGAAAGTAGAACAAAAAGATAAAGACAGAAAAGTTAAGAAAGTTTGAGATTTGGTCCAAGAGGTCCAATATTCAAATTATAGAAATTCTTGAAAAAGAGAACAAATAAACCAGAGAAAATAAAATTATTACAGAAATTAAGGGAGATTCGCTGGTGGCACAGTGGTTAAGAATCCGCCTGCCAAAGCAACGGACAGGGTTTGGGGAAGATCCCACATGCTACAGAGCAGCTAGGCCCGTGTGCCACAACTACTGAGCCCACATGCCACAACTACTGAAACCCGCATGCCTAGAACCTGTGCTCTACAACAAGAGAAGCCACTGCAATGAGAAACCCGCGCACCGCAACGAAGAGTAGCCCCCACTCGCCACAACTAGAGAAAGCCCATGCGCAGTAACGAATACTCAATGCAGCCGAAAATAAAAAAAAAAAAAAGTAAGAAAACGCCACAGAAATGAAGAGATCTAGGCTCCAACTTGACAGGGCTCCTCTGGTACAAAGTGTAATGAATGCAAGAGAGCCAAGGTTCATAACTGAACTTTCAGAATACCCTGGGCAAAGATAAGATACTAAAATTCTACAGGAAAACAAAATACCAGATCACATAATGAAGACTGAGAGTCAAAAAGGATAACATTGGAAATTCGAAGACAGTGGAACAATGCCTTCAATATTCTGAGGAAATGTATCTTGAATTCTCAACCTAGAATTCTATACCTAGCCAAAATATTCAAGTGTATAGATAGAATTTTTAGACACATTAAGGATAAAAAAGTTACTTCTCAGGCACAATTTCTGGAAAAGCTACTGGAGTCTGTACCTCAGAAAAACAAAACAGTGAATACATCAAGATTGGAGTATGCTGGAGTATAACACTTTAAAGTCACAAAGAGAAATCTCAGGATGACAGTTATGTACCAGGGCTAAGGAGTAATTCATAATAATTCAGGAGAATGGATAGTTCTTCAAAGAAAAAGTGGAATCAATATATATGACAATACAAAAAATATAGATGGGTATTTGAGAGGTGCTGGAACATTAGGGGGGGAAATGACCGAAAAATTACCCTCCCAAAATTCATAGAAAACCAAAGAAATTAAATCATAAGGCAACAGTTAATTCCAGGAAAGACAAAAAATAAAAATTATCTGAAAAAGGAAGTGTAATCATAGTAAGCTACTTAGCCCACTGGTTTTTGTACAGTGATAATGATATAAATTTTGACTATTGATTTAACCAGCAATTAGGACCTAACAGTACTGAGATGATAAGAAAGAGGAAGCGGGAGAGGAAGTTCATATAACTACCATAAAAAGAAAGTTACAGGTTGGTAGATAATGTGGAAAATTGATAAATTAAGGAATAGTAGTATGAAAGAGTAGGACAGAATAGTACTCTGTTTTTATCATAAACCTTAATGCTACTAGAGGTTTTTTTAACATGCATAAATATTAACTTAATAAAATAAGTTAATTGCTGTTGCTGTCCAGGCCCTTAGTGGTCTAATTTAGGGCCTGTTGAATCTAGAGTATGAGGACTTATCTATAATATTACTGAAAGAGGAGAAAAGAAAAAGATCTGGAAGAATTGGGCAGCCTCAGTAAGCTAGCCCAGACAGATAAGAAGGAAATACTGGGGCACTCTCAGGAAAGGAAAATATCACTGGTGGAGACTGGAAAGGAAGAAAGCCAAAGAGTAAAAGAGGCCTGGGGGTGAAACGCATCTGAGGAAGAAAGCAAAGTCTGCACCAGAGGGAGCCCATTGTGGGTCCTAGGATCCAAGACAAGTCTGGAGGAGAGCTCTAACTCTAGCTTTGACAAAGCACAGGGGTCAAGGATGCATGGTCGAGAAGGGAAGGCAGAGCATTTGGCCCATTGGCTGCTGCACCATGGCACAAGCCAGGGTAACCTGCTTAATGGCCAGGCTGGACAATGATCAATTGTATTAAGACCCTGGAAGCTTCGAAGAAAAAGCAGCCCATGCTATGCTTGCCCTGATAAATGACCAGCTTCTATTTTTATTTGATCTTCATTTATAGGCCACACTTCTCTTCACTAAGAGATAGAAAGCAAGGATCTGAGTAACATCCCAGATGTCTGAAGCATGTGAGGCATCCCCCAGCCTTGAGAGTTGCCTGGAAGTAGTGACACTGGGTGGGCTTCATGGACCAGATGTCTTGGGAGGCCCCGGGTGAGCGTCTCAGCCTCTAAACCTCTCTGGGAACCAGGGTCTGCTTTAAAGCACCCTCTCCTCCAAAAGTGACGCCAAGCCGTCATTTTCTGCTCTTGGCAGCAGCACAAACCTTTCACTTAGACCTGATGGACTGTGTGAAAACAGGAGTCTGCAGGCCATTCGTTCCCAGCCCTGTCAGCTAGAAGAGAGGCATTTCCCTCAGGAACCATCAAGAGGAAAGTCGTACATTCAGTTCACCAAACGGTACCAAGTCCCCAGCCCTGACCCCTTCTGACTGGTTGGTTTGTTCCTTCCTCAAGACCAGATTTACATAGGGTGATGCCATTCACATAGGTGACACATGGAGAGACTGGGCCTCATGATCTACAGAATCTCCTGCCGTGTAAGTACAATAGAAGAGGGACTCACCAAGCCACAAGAAATTTGGCTCAACAGGTCCAAAGGCAACGCAGGGACACCATCATGCCCTGGGGAGCTGGAATGCTGAGTACTTTTGCAGAGATTTGGGGGAAGACATTGTTCAGAAAATGTTGCAATCCATATTTTTTCCAGATGTGAGGGTGATCTGCCTCCAACATCTGCCACTCAATACATATTTGCAATGCTTTATGGCACTTTTTGTTTACAAGTCAGACCTTCCGCACTGGATGGCTAGCCCCTCATGGGCCAGGATCATGTCTTACACTGAGCATATGGTAAGTAAGTAAAAGTTTGTAAAATAAATGGGCCATGCTTACTAATTGATTTATTAAGTGTAGCAAAGGTCAGGGTTTCCGGAAAAAAAGAAAAAAAAAAAAAAAAAAAAACACCCAACGTGCATTCCCATCTAGAGAATCCTGGGATATTGGGGCAGGACATAGGTCATCGTCTATCTTACCCTTGGCTTCCTGGACAAAATGAGAGAGGGTTTGAAGATGTACAATTTGGATTCCGAAGCTTTGAGATCTGGTTAAGATTTGAAAGTGAAGAGGGAGACAATGAAAAAAGGAAAATTGATTGAGCACCTACTGAATACCGGTCACTACACTGGGCATTGTCGTCTCAATAGAAATCTGTATTATTATCTCTATTTACAGATGAGAGGCTGAGAGAATAACTTCTCCTTAGTGAAGTGGGCAGGAGCGATGATTTTTACTGGCCTCTTCCTGCCAGTGGCAAGCTCACTCAGTCTCTTTGCTGAGGGCGCTGGCCATTAAATCACAAGTTGGAGCCACCGTAGTGAAAAGCAGAAACAGGAGTACTGATGCCAGCTAGAGGAATCATCTGTGTATAGGTGTGTGACATGTTTGGAGAACTTGGGGGAGGGAAGAAAGAAAGGTTAGATATCCTGTAAGGACACTGGTCAAGGCACCTTAAGTCAAAACCGGTTGAGTTTATTACCCACACCCTTAACCGTATCACAAGACTGCTGTGACGTAGAGTAGCAAAGATTTACATGCAAATGAACAGAAATGTACCTCATTACCGAATACACATCTCCTCTTTCTGAGAATGTTATTCTTTTCACCTGGGCACATGGTTTAGAGGAGATATGTGCTGCCATTAGGAAGCGAATAGTGTGCTTCCTAAACCGTGTGCTTCCCAGTCCTGGCCAACATAGTATTTGAAAACATTGGCTTGGTTGCCAACACGCGAAGAGTTTCCCATAAATTATCTGGATTCCTGGCTTCTTTCGAGAACTTGGAGGGTCTAGCCCTAGTGCTGGGCTCCAATCAGCCAGAGGAGTGGGATGGTAGCTACCCATTTAAGTGAGTCGTCCTCACCTCTGAGATCCATCGTCCTTACCATTCTCCATTGTCTGATAGCCAGCCCTCTTCTCTCATTTACCTGGCATGCCTGTCATTGGTGGGCTTTTAAGATTTTGACCCTTGATCTATATAGTTTATCTAGAGTTTTCCTGAGTATGATATACATATCTACATTGCATTCATCTCAATTCAGGACCATTTTCTTTTCTCTTTCTACTCTCTCTCTCTCTAGATCAGAAGATTTATTCCCATGGTTTTCAATGTTTTCTATGTGTTTCTGACTCAGGAATTTATGCTCAAGCCTAGAGATTTACTCTGAACTCCATACTCATACACAGCTACTTACTTGGCAAGTCTATTTGACTATCTCATAGGGGTCTCATCCTTACCATGTCCAAAGCAGATCTCCTCATTCCTCTTGCCCCACCAAAAACCTGTACCACCTGTTTTATGCACTTTAATAAATGACACTAACACCCATCCAGTTATCCAAGCCAGAAAATCTGAGTCATCTTTTATTCTTTCTCCCTTAACCCTCACACATATATATTCCCTCAACTCTCCTGTCAATTCTGCCTCCAGACCATATCTCAAATCTGCCCACTTGTCTCCATGTCCAGAGTCACTCTGAAGGTCCAAGCTACCATCACCTGTCATCAGTATTATTAGAGTAGTATCTTAACGCCTTGCTGCTCAAAGTATTGTCCACAACCAGCTGTATAGGTGCCATTGGGAAGTTGTTAGAAATTCAGAATTTTTACCCCCTACCTTCTAAAAAGGAATCTGAATTCTAACAAGAATGTGAAATGCATGAATACAGAAACAAATGAAGAATTAAAAGCTCAAACTTTTAAAATCAATTGTGATGAGTGGCCAGGAAACATCTTTCAAACTCTGAAAAAAAAAAAAATGTCTCTCTAGATATTCAGGTCAAGGACCATGCCCTAATTATTGTCCGAATAGGGCATAATCTTTGGCAAATCCATTTCCTTTAGAGTTATGCTTCTTTTTTCACAGCAATTTACTGATTAAATAAGGTCTGATACTCTGATTTGAAATTGCAAACATTGTTGATATTTGAAAAGTAAATAAAACAAACAGAAAACCCAGAACCACACAGTAACGCCTCACATTTGGATTAGTGATAAAGAACTTCCACAGACATTTCTTCGTTTGAGTCTGTAATAGCTCTAAGCGGGAGGCAGAGCAGGGCTGGTGAGCCTCGTTTTACATAGGGAGAAACTGAGATTTCAAGAGACGAAATGATTTGTTACGATTACACAACTTGGAACTGATAAAGCAGTACTTTAAATGTAGATTTCTCTAACTCCAAGGCCAAAATGCTCTCCAGTGTATTGCATTCCCTTCATAAATATGAACTGCAACTACATTCACCAAACAGACCCTTAGTTAAGATACAGAGAAATCACACATGTAAACAGAGGTACGTCCACACTCCTGGTAACCACTCTTTCTCACTATGGATATCAGCCAACACGTAGTCCTTGGCTAAGAGAGCTGTGGACAAAGAGGGTCATCTCTCCAAATATTCTGTGTTATTTGTCTTTTAGATGTAACAGACAATCATTTTAATGTTCAATCAGTTTCAAATACATTTATTTCAAAGAGTTGGCTCCACGACGAACCAAGAAACTGAAGGCAGAGTCTAAATTTGGGCTTCAAAATCTGTTTCCAAGTATTAATTTTGAGTGGAAACAATTTTGGTTGAATTTGGGTATTATAAATATCCCCCCAGAGTTTTTCGGCTCTAGGCCTCCTGTCTCTAAGTTTCGCTCTGGTTTCAACCTAGGGGGTTGTTAGATTAGAAGTAGACAGCTTTGGCATGTGGTTACTCCAAACGCCTGTAACCGTCTTTAAAACATGAGCTAGAAATGTTGATATTATAAATGACCATTTTTCCAAAATAAGGTTTGCAAGAGTTGAAAGTGGAGTCGGATGCCAGAAAGTCTTCGAAGGAGGATTTCCATTCAGCGAGATCTGGTTACCTATTTCATAACAAAGAATAAAGAAAAATCTTGGGGCTGCAATTCATACACTTTTGGACCGAAAACAATGGGCTCAGTGGGGACACTGGATTTATAACTCTTTGGAGGCACTAACTTTACCCACCCGTGTAGGAGCCATGGATAATTTTAGACAGACAGGCACTGAAAAAAATTCCTGAGATATTAAGGGGCACCAAAAGTCACTTACAGAGGGGTGGTGTTTCACTTGGGATAAATAACACAAGAAAAGCCATGCCTACAAAGCCCTGTGGTAATATTATACCAAGAAGAGGATTGTTTACGGAAAAATCAAAGTATGTTTTTAAGTCAGTTATGACCCTCTAAGCCAGTAGTTCAAATTCAAGCCCATCAGCATGAAAATATTATCAATGAAAACCACAACTGTTGTACTTTCCTTTAGAGTGCGCTGTGCTTTCATGGCTGGTCTGTGCACATAAACTTGACCAGTGTCTACAAGGAAATGGTCCCATTTCTGCTGTGAATAGCCCATAATTTCATGGTCGTTGTGTCCTAGTCTTAGAGTGTTTTCCTCCTAAGCCTTGCAAGAGCCTCACCACTGGCTGACGTGAGTGCTGTGTGACCTGTAAGGGGAGGGAATCCCTGAAGTCAGATGCTCAGGATCGGGGGAGAGGGAAAGGCAGGCCCTCAGGTTTAGGTCCTGGTAACTGAGGCATGAATGGATGGGATTTTCAGAGAAAAAGCCAGAATTGGTAAGAACACAGGTAAAAAACCCAGGGAGCTGAAGCTATCACACAGTTTAAAAGGAGAGTGAAAATGCAGACAGAAGAGAGAACCAAAGATCGGAAATTGACGGAAACTTAACGGAATTGAGTGTAAGAGCAAAAGGGCATAACCAGTATAAACTGTTGATTCTGCACTTCATCTCTGCATATAGAAATGAAATACTAGAGTTTCTTAGATCAAGTTGCCTGGGAAACAGACTCTGAGAAGACAATTTGCATGCAGGAGGCTTACTGGGGAGTGAGGGGAGCAGAGCTTGGCAGAGAGAGGGGCTGAACTACAAGAAGGTCCCAGCAGAGGCCTCTGATCCATGGGGAGGTCTGGAGCTCAGAGGGCCCTTCAGACCTATCCTTCCTTGAAGCAAGGGGACCAGGCATGTACGCTCCCCACTAGCTGACCAATCGCTGAATAAGGCTGCCCCCAGAAGGGGCTGTGACTTTGGACACCGCCAATGCACCCAGCAGCTGGAGAAATGACTGTCCCCATCCTGAACGGGGATCTGGGTGGATCTGAGTGGCCCCCTGCAGCTTCGGGGCTATACTCTGTATCCAGTTAGATTGGGTATCAGTGATGTATTTAGATAATTGGTCTGGTTCAAGGGAACAGGGCAAGGTGGACATCTTCAGCTGAAATGGGAAATTCCACCAAGAAACTGATTCCATATACCTTTGGGATCATGCATATTCTCTAATGCTCTCTTTTGGTCTCCCTAAACCACTTTCCCTCTAAAGAAACCAAGCTCAACTGCCTCAGCTAAGCATAATCAATCATGAATATTTTATTCCAATTAAAACTTTTGAATATTGTCCAAAACAGAAGAGAATAACTAGTAAAATAATGAATCAAGATTTTCTTCTTGTATCAGATGTAAACTCTGGGAAGTTACCAGTTGACAAAGCCCCTAAAACATCTGTGCATCAAAATTCACACTTATTTGGAATAAATAAATGGAAATGTTAATTGGTTGCATATTCTCATGGCAACAGAGGCCTTGGCCAGGCAAAATGCTTGATGTGAAGCAATTTTTTTTTTTAAGTTTAACAACAAAAGTGTAATTCTTTTTAAAATTCCAAATCCCACTCCCCTACATGCTTGACGGATCTCTCTTACTCTGCCCTACTTTTTGTTTTTAACCCAGATTTGTCACCTACTAACATACTACATTGTTTACTTATTTATTGTCTGTTTTCCTCCTCTAAAATTGTAAGCTTCATGAAGATAGGGATTTGTGTCTATTTGTTCACCGATGCATACCAAGTGCCAAGAACGTTGCCTGACCCACAGCTGGCACTCAGCTAATATTTATGGAATGCAAAAATGAACTCTGCAATTGTTCACTTTGCTCAGGATGTCACCATTCTATCTCCCACCAGACATGTGTTCGCTCTCAGCCCAATTTCCCTGGCTCTAAAAGATAATAGTTCATTCATTTTCTCCAGCTTATCTTCATGTCAGAGAGGTCTAGGAATCCCTGTCCCAATGCCTACAACACATTCACACAGCCTAGCACAGCTCTGAGGAGCCTAGACCACCCATCAAAATCCTGTTTCTGACTGCCATTGTCTTCCAACCCTAAGCTTTAAATACACCCTCCACCACATTAGGGTCTGAAAGGGAGGCGTGGTCTCCTTCTGGGCCAGCAGGAGGGAGATTGATCTCTTCCATATGTGCTGTCTCCTCAGACTTCTCACTCCCACTGTTATGACTACATTTCTAATGCCCCCATTTTGATGGTCAAAGTTTCCAGATCTTTTTGCTCTAGTGTAGGAAATCTTACTGAGCAGAAGACGCTCCTTTGCTACATCCCGAGCAGGGATGCAAAAATCTGCCCAGAAAGCCCAGGGACAAAATGTATTCTTTCTACCTCAAATGTCTCCACTTGGGACAGTCTACACTTGAGGGGGAAAAAGTCAACAGCTCTCCGAACTGACTGGTAAACCATGAAAGAGAATACCTATCAGCCACTGCAAGCCATGTTCAAACTCTGCCATTCCTTTACTGTAAGGACTCTGCCCTGAGGACATGGAAGCTAAGCAGCAAGGTTTCACTTCCAATCAATCTGCCTGGCAAAACCATTCAAAAACTGGGTGACAATAGTTTCTGTGAAACCGTTGTTCATTAAACAAGGAATTAAACCCACCTTTCCTCCCTTCCCTTCCCTTCCCTTCCTTTCTCTTCCCTTCCTTTCCTTCCTCATAAATATCTCCAAGAGAATACATACTCTTTTCCTGTTGCAACAAGTGCTGGCTAGTAGAGGTGAGGGCTAATAGATTTTTCCACTGTACCTTGTGTCCATATATGTGTGTGCGAGTGCATACTCGACTGTTTAGAAGTGAAAAAATTGCTGCTCTTCATAAAGTTTTTGTGTCTTCTTGACTTGGCAGGTCAATCTAATCAAAGTGGGACAGGAACCCCAGGCATTGTGGGAAAAATAATACTTGAGGCATAATCTGAAGCCAAACCGGCTCCAAGGTATTGAAAGGCATGGAAAACAATTTGAGGACTTTCAATACACTGGGGTTTACAATTTTACCACAAAAGATAAACATTTGTTTAAGTCAACCTGTCTGCCTGGTGTGGAGGTATGCGTATGGGAAGTGTTGACAATGCAAACAAGGCCAAGAGGTGTGAAATTTAAGCACATTATCTCTCACTGTCAGATGCTAATGGCTCTCCTCAAGGTGGAAGAGACTGGTTTCAACGCAGAAATGATTATCCTTGGCAATAGACGCACAAGTGAGATCTCAGCCAATTATGTGGGCTCTTGTTTTTCCTGACAATACTCCTCATTAGCTTTTGGCTCTGATGTACATGTTAGAATGGAGATTCACTTGCCCCTCTAGATGGCTGCCATGCAAGCCATATATCCATCCAAAGCATACGTATTTCCCAGTATACAGGAACACCAGACATGGGACGTGATATAGTATGTCAATGTCCTGACCCTATGAAAACATACAAGTCTAAACACCTACCAAGAGGTGGAACAGGAGTAACTCATTTATGAATGGTTTCCTCCCAATCTCTCATATGTAAAATTATCTCCTATTTGACCAAAAAAGGATCCAGATGGGGAGGTGGGGCTTTAATGCCATTGATTAAAGTTTACTTTTTTTCTTAAAAAAAAAAAAAAGAAAGAAAAAGAAGGTTAAACGGATTTACTCTTAGTGTTTGTCACCTATGGAGTTGTTCATTTAATGAGTCTAAGGAAATTGAATGCATGGTCATCTTTATTGGGATGAAGGTTACATTCACCAGCCCTTGCTTGTTTTAATAGGTTTGTTGTACGGTTGTAGACATATGCTATTGCACTGGGATGGATATGCTTTGAATATTTTTATAATTGTGGCTAGTATAAAAGTCATTTTCTGTTAGATTGCACAAATCCATTACATTGGGAGAAGGACACATTATTGTAACAGGATTAATGTGCAACACATAAACATAATCAGTAATATTCTGTTTGATAAATTATCTCATTTTAATCGGAATGTAAGGAGATTTCGGGATAGTTCCTCCTTTGATTTGCATAATTGTATTACAGACAGGCAAATTGCATTATATTCTTCATTAACAATAGATGGCTTGTATAACTATTATATTTTTGAAGGCACTGCTCTTAGATTCATCCTGCAATTTGTCATGTTCTGACATTGCTGGGGAGCTTAGCTGGGAGAGAATAGAACCTAAAAAAGATTACTTGATTTTCGCTGAGTCCAGAAACATCTCCGCTTCCGACCGCGCTGTGGTTATGCTATTGTTTGTTTTAACAAATTGCAACCCGGTGGCAAAGAACTTCCTTTAAAAATCTTCTAATTCAAGGACAATTCAGCCCTTACAGATTTTCACAGTGATATGTCGGCCCTTCTAACGAACTCCACATATAAAAATGTGAATTAAGATTAAATTAAAACCATACGATTGATTTTCTGTTTTTACAATGGCAAATGCTCTCCCGGACAGAACTTCCCTCCCCTCTCCCCAGCACAGACACAAGCTAACAAGTTGCCTGATACTCTCAATATTCCTCTACTCTTTGGGGCCGAGTGGTGTTTACAGCCTCTCAGTGGTGATTATCACAGCCCCCTTCCTAAGGCTGGGCTCATGACAGCTGTCAGCAGCGCGGCATTTCAGTGGGTCTGAAATCCTCAGCTTTCAGGGCCTGAAAGAGGCACCCTTTCTAGCATACCCTCTTAGGCAGGGGCCCTCCCTCTTCATGGCCCCCACTGCCATGTTGAGAGGAGATCCTTGTGAGGCAGACACCACGGGGCCACTTCTCTGCTGCAGCTCCACAGCCAGCCTGGGGCCTGTCACTCAGCAGGAGCCATAAGTGGGTGGTGAATAAATGAATGAATGCATGGATGGATGAATGAGTGGAGACATGGATCCCATCAAAGTTTCTGGTGTTTCTGGATGAAAAATTGAAAACGAAAAGTTTTCACACTCAAAGCAAATTCTATTTCCTACCACTTTCTCCACTAAACTGAAAATATGACATCCTATTACAATCCCTTAATGATTTCCATTTGCTTTACATGTGCTTAGCACCTGAAAGTTTCCAAAGAACCTTGACTTTTATTTCATTTGAATCTCACAACAGCCCCCTGACACAGATAGAACCAAATAATTTACATTTAAGAAATAAGGGATTTATTTGAATTTATTTTCTCTCAATGCTGGAGGCTACAAGTCTGAGATCAAAGTGCTGGAAGGGTTGGTTCCTTCTGAGACCTCTCTCCTTGGCTTGTAAGTGGCCATCTTCTCTTCCCTGTGTCTTCACATGGTCTCCCTTCTGTACATGTCTATGTCTTAATGTCCTCTACTTATAAGGACACTAGTCATATTGGATTAGGGCCCATCCTAATGACCTCATTAAAAAAAAAAAAAAAAAAAGAAAGAAGGGCTGCCCGAGAAGAAGTGGGCGTGCGGGGAGGGGAAAGGCGAGAGTTTATAAAGGCTGTCTCTTTATTGTCCTGGCTGCCATCCCTCCCAAGCCACTGGGAACTGTGGTCTACCCTCAGGCCATGTCCCTCCCCACCCCACCTCTCCACTATCTCGCCCCCCCACCACCACCACCCTGCCTGAGACCTCTGCCCGCTGGCTGGTCTCCACTCCAGCCTGCAGGTCACCTTTCTCTCTTTCCTCCCCTGCTCTGAACTCTGCACTTTTAGAGGGCAGCCCACACCTAGTTGCTTGGGTCCCTTGAAGCTACATCTTTATTCGCTTATTTATTTTAATTTGTACACCTTTTGCTCCTCTACATAACAGACACCACAGACAAGGTGGATGGCTCAAGGGTGAGTTCAAGAGACAGGAACCCACTGTTCCAGGAACCACTGCTCGCCTGCAGCTCTCAGGTTCCCAGGGTCAAAGAGCCCCTGAGGGCTTCCCCGGTGGCACAGTGGTTGAGAGTCCGCCTGCCGGTGCAGGGGACACGGGTTCATGCCCCGGTCCCGGAGGATCCCACATGCCGCGGAGCGGCTGGGCCCGTGAGCCATGGCCGCTGAGCCTGCGCGTCCGGAGCCTGTGCTCCGCAACGGGAGAGGCCACAACAGGAGAGGCCACAACAGTGAGAGGCCCGCGTACCGCAAAAAAAAAAAAAAAAAAAAAAAGAAAAGAGCCCCTGAATCAGACTCCTCCTTCCTCTGTGGCAGGTTCTAACCCAAGACCCTGAGCTCTGCCCCAACATCTAGCCTCCGGGTGTGTCCTCAGCCCCTCCACTCTGACATATCTGAACTGTCCTAGTTATTTGCAGGGGCTCCTCACTCACATGCAATTAATTCAGCAGATAAAATAATGCTGGAGGGAGGAGATAGGTCCCTCCCCAAGGCCGGTGTTGTATACTTGCTTAAACTCTGGCCCTTGCCTTCCTTGAGCCTCATTGTCAAATACTCATAATCTCTATGGAAATTTGCCTGTGAGCTTTTCAGTGGCATCATTCCACAAAGCCTGCAGATCTGAGCTCTCGGCTGCATGCGGGCTGAGTGGTCTGCTGGGAGTTAGGCATTAATGAGCATCCCTGGAGGCACACTCCCCAGGAAACAACTAAGGAGGCTTAGTGCAGTCACGCCTGGAAGGAGAGACAGAGAGACAGAGGCACAGAGGGAGAGATGGTCCCCATCTCCTGACCAGTCACATAGGAAGAAGAGCTGGAGGCAAAAAGCGAAGAGATGCTCTCACGAGCAGCAAGGCCACAGGAGGGCTGGATGGGACTGAGGGTGGTCCAGACGTAGGCCCATGAGAGCATCCTCTGCCTGGACCATGAGAGCTTGGCAAAACTGGGAACTGGAGGGAGCTCAGATGGGTCCTGGCATCTCTGGGGTTTATAGCTTGGAAGCCCAGGAAATAGCAGCATTCTAGGCAGGAGATCAATGTTCCCAGGAGGGCGTCAGTACCTGTGCCAGAGGCAAGATTCCATCCTGAAGGGTCTGTGCTTGCACTTGACCCCTGTGAAAACCACAAGAGCTTATTAATGAAGACCTGTGAGGTCCTTGAAGGCGCCCAGAGACAATGAGAAGGGAGTGGTGAAGACCCACCTCCTAGGAGCACAGAGTAGAGCTCCGACTGTTATTCATAATGGAACAGCTTCTATGCCCCAAGACCAGTGAGAAAGCCTGGGGAAAATTTTATCTCCGTCATCGATCACTTTGTTGAATTAGAAACTGTACATACTGCCTCAGGTAAATTGGGGTCCTCTTGGGCAGTTCTGGCCTTCCAAAGTCAAGAAGCACTGGAAATCCTTTCTAACAAGGTCAAAAATCAACTTCCCTACTGGTGGAATAAAACTAAAAGTGAAGTCACAGGCTCTACCAAAACCCATCAAACGAAGAGAAGGGTGGAATTTTTGACATGTCCATTTTCTTTGCCCCAAAATTAACATTGCATTACAATGGAATACTACTCAGCCATTTTAAAAAAGTGAAATCTTGCCATTTGGGACAACATGGATGAACCGTGAAGGTATTACACTAAGTGAAATAAGTCAGATGGAAAAAGACAAATACCATATGATTTCACTCATCTGTGGAATACTAAAACAAACAAAACAAAGCGAAATAAATGGGCAAACAAAAGCAAACACACAGATACAGAAAACATAGTGGTTACAAAAGAGGAAGGGAAGGGGTGGGGAGAGTGAAATGGGTAAAGGGGGTCCAACTGTATGGTGACAGGCGGAGACTGGACTTTTGGTGGTGAGCACACGGTACTGCATACAGAAGTCAAAATAAAATGTTGGGCCCATGAAATTTATATAATGTTATAAACCAAAAAAATAAAAAAGCTCTGCCCTCAAGTGCTTCACAAGCAGAGAGAGGAAGAACTTTTAGTTCCCCAAACCAATAAAGAATGGATGTGAAGGTAGATGTATCCAAGTGCTGAACTGTATGGTGGTGATAGCAGCTTCAATACGGTGGTGCCTCCTACAGGCTGAGCTCTCTGCTCTGGTCCCATTTACAAATGTGCAAACAAGGTAGGAGAGGCCAGGAGGTTTTGGACCCACGCAGTCTGGTTCCAGAGGCTGTGACCTTAACCCCACGTCTGTGCTGATTCAGAGAGAGATCAAGGTGAACTGGAGTGGTGAGGAAGACGTGGGCTGGGTGACAGGCAGGCACAACGTAGGAAAGATAATCAACTAGACCAAAGGCCCAGAGGGGAGGAATGGGCATGTGCCCTTCGTGACCTGCCCACAGGCGCCCCAGGTTAAGGACCAAAGCCTGTCTCTCCCACTGGATTTTTCTAAGGTGACCCCAAGTCGGTGGTTACTGGTGCCGTTTGGGATACACCCTAAATCAGACCAAAGCCATTTCCTGCCCCCTGCCCCATCTCATTATTCAGATATCACTTGTGTCATAGAATCACAGAAAATCGGATACCTGGAAACTCCATACCAGCCATCTGTCCCAGCCAAGCAAGGTCTGAAAGAGTGGGCTTTGGGGACTTCCCTGGCGGTCCAGTGATTAAGACTCTGTGCTTCCGCCACAGGAGGCTCAGCTTCGACCCCTGGTCGGGGAACTAAGATCCCACATGCCACGCAGCGTGGCCAAATAAAAAATTACAAAGTAAAACGGCAGGCTTTCTAGAGCCCACGCAGGAGCTCAGCACAGACGTGGGGTTAAGGTCCTCCTTCAGGGCTGCCTGTGAGACCCAAGCGCAGGGCCAGCTAACGAGAAGCAGGACAGCTTGCTGCGCCACTAGCCGGATTGCAAACCTCAAAGTGTGTGTCTGAGGCTCTCTGGGTGACCTGGGAGTGTAGCTGGTGACCACAGACATTTCTTCAGGGAAGGTGAACTGCGGTCAACAGCCAGTGAAAAAGGGAGAGGTTGTTTTACTGCAGGACTAACCCTACAAAGGACCCAAGTTGGAGAGGTCCTGCAAAGGCCCCCAGAGAGTCCCGTGCTGCCGTTTCTCTCACCTGTCAGCCTCTCACTGAGCCTGAAATGCCACCATTCACTCATTCACATGACAAATAGGCATTGGGCACGTCCTGGGTATTAGACATCAGGTGAGAAATTAGGGATAATCGAAAAAATAATTGAAGTCTACTGGAAGTCCAGAGTCTAGAGGGGGAGATATATATGTAATCAGAACGCTAACACATACACAGACACACACACACTTACAACTGGCTAAGCGTTTCAAAGGATAAGAACACAAGTGACAATGGAGCATAAAGTAAGGGGAGGCTGATTTTGACCACAGAGCAAAGAACATTTAAGTTGGATATTAAAGAATGAACCGTGCTTTCAAGGTTAATGACGGAGACACTCATTCATGGAGGGGGGAAATCATGTGCAAAGGCACGAGGGTGAGAGGGCAAAAAGGCGTGTTAGGGAAAGTGTAGTGTTAGGGAATGGCCCTGTGGTTCCATTCCGCCCTGGAGTGAGCAGCCCTGAGAGAAAGGATGCAACCCAATGGAAAAAGGTCAACTCCCAGCTTTGCTATTTATGAGTGGTTTAACTTGGGGCAAGTTTCTTAATCTCTCTGTGCCCCAGTTCCCTCACCCACCAAATCAACATGGTACTATCATCTCCCTCAAATGCTGTTGTGAGTCAATATGAGTCAATCCACGTGAAGTGCTGAGCACAGCGCCTGGTGAGTAGAAAGTAGTCATTCATTAAATGTTGACTCTTCTCCTCAAGGGTCTCACACGATGCCGGGACAGAATGACAGATACAGATGTAGAGATCTCTTTCATAACAGATCCTCTACTGAGTTCCTTACAAAGGACATCTCATTTAACCTTTACTGTGAAACTCTGGGAGGTTGGTGTTGTTCTTCCTATTTCTGTAGGTGAGGAAATTAAAACTAAAATCAAGGGACTCCTCCAAGGTCACGCAGATACTGCATGGAAAACAGGCTAGAAGACATTTCTCTAGTTGAGGTGTGTGTCAAATGTGTGTGTTCATACCCATGTGACCCACAGAACTTTGTCCTACGTGTAGGCACTGAAGGAAAGTTTTAATTAGGAAAGCAAAGCATCAGACTAGTTTTTTAGAAAGAACACCCTGAAATGCAACCGGAAAACAAATATGAAAATATTCAAATTCACCAATAACCAAAGAAACAAGATGCTATTTTTAAAAACAAAAACACCCAGCATGGATGAAGGTCGGATCCAACAGGCAGTGTCATAAATGGCTTGTGGATGAGTGAATCAGTTAGACCTTTTTGCAACACAAGTCTGTATTATGTTCCAAAAGCCTTTAAAATGCCCAGATGTTTTAAACGTATAATGCTATACTACTGAGACTTGATATTTAGAAAAAAATCCAAAATTGGTGAAAGCTTTTTATATGAAGTTGTATATAAAAGTAATAGTAATAATAATAAAAACAATACTTAAGTGAAAACATCCCTATCACAGATGCTTTTGAAGTCATTGTAGATAAAAAATAATCAGGAATGAAAACACTGGTTGATGCAGTTCTGTCTGAGCCATGTAGAAAGACAAACAGGAAAAAAGTCAGATGGAAATATAGAAAAACATTAGCAGTGTTAGAATTATTGGATTTTTTTTCCTTCTATTCTTCAATATTTTTCAAATGCTCCATGTGATGCATATATTACCTTTATAACTAGAAAGAATAACTTTATTTCAAAATTGAGAAAACTTTCATGACAGATATTTACTTATTTGGGTGAAAAAAATGATTCCCAAAACTTTTTTAACAAAATCTTAGGCAGAATCCCAGTATGTAAGACAGATTTTTTTAAACGCAGGTCTGGATCAAGTAGGCATGGAGGGGCCCAGAAGCCCTGTCCCTAGCCCGCCTACCTCTGTAGAGGCGTCCCCAGGGTGTAATATAAAAACCAGCAGTGAAGGCAGGGTCCCCAGTTTTGTAACCAGCTTGTGCTCCCTCCAGGGAGACCCAGATGTCTGTTTCTATCTCTAGGGTCTTTGGCTAAGCTGGCTGAGTTCCTTGGGTGTGATTCAGACGCTGTAGAGCTGAAGACCAACACAGAACCTCAGCGACTTCCCCAGCACGCAGCCATCTCGTGAAGTCTTAGGGAAGCACCTGCCAGGACCACCCACCGCTTGACTCCTGGGAGGCACAGACGCTGAATCACCTTTAATGATCCTAAAATCACTGGCTTCAGTCTGTGGAGAACAAGCATCTAACCACACAAACTTGGACCCAGCCCTGGATGGTGAGTGCTGACTGCTAGGGGCTTCTAGCCATGCCTCTGGTAACATCCCAAGATTCAGACCAGCAGGGCTTTTGAAAAATCTTAATTTTATCCAAGTAGCTGTTTGTCTTCTTTCATCCTCCATTCCCTGACCAGCTGAATCCTATGCCTTCCCTCTCTAAGTGTGAAAGAAACGTTTTCACTACAGGGGTGCTAATCACATACTTCCATCATATAACAGTAACTGCTCTTGGAAAGAGAATTAGTCCAGAGAACAGTTTTCCTTCAGCATCAGTGTTTCCACAGCAAGCCAAGCATGAGGCGTGCTCACCCTTGTGAATTTTCTATTGGTTCTGGGGAGTTACACATTTTAACCCAAATAAATATATTTGGCACAGTATCAAATGGACAAAAAGAAATCATTCATAGCGTTTCCTTTCTCTCTTTTTTCTGCAAGAGCAATTGAACTTCATACAGAAAAAGGCATCAGCTCAGTGCAAAGCTCCCAATTCCCTATACCTTTGGTAAATTTAATTTCACGGATCTCAAATAATTAAACGTAAATGGAGGTACCATCAGCCCTAGGAACTTGCGGACACAGAGGGCTGACTGTACTACCTCATTATACATAAGGGGCTTGAGGATTTTGTTATCCTCGGGGGTCCTGGAACCGTTGCCCCTCAGATACCAAGAGACAACTGCATATTAACGTTGAGGGAAATAGAAAGTTCCAGTCTTTGGCCCATGTGGTGTTGTAGAGGCCTGCAGATGACACAAAGAGCAGGCCTAAGCTCCCAAATCCATCCATTTTGCTCCTATCCAACAGGGCAGCCCCAAAGTCAGTCTGTCTTTTCCTGCCAAGAATTACAGTGGCTCCACGGTACCAAGGGGCTCAGGGCAAACCCATCCTCAGAAAAAGAGAAGCAAGTCAAATATCACATCTTTCTTGGGAAGCCCAGTTAAGGTGAACTTATATGAAGGACTGACTATGAATTCTCTTCCTCTCACACCTCCAGTGGCTTCCTTACTGCACAGATACCGGAAGAATGATTCTAAACACCCGCCCCTCCATCGTGGCGCTCCTTGCTGACGAACACTTCAGGGATGTCCCACTACTTACATGATGACGTAGAGACTTCTTAGCTTGGTATGTGAGTCTCTG
The DNA here is from genome assembly GCF_002837175.3 of Physeter macrocephalus. Taxonomy (NCBI): domain Eukaryota; kingdom Metazoa; phylum Chordata; class Mammalia; order Artiodactyla; family Physeteridae; genus Physeter; species Physeter macrocephalus. The sequence continues at coordinate 29,092,878 of NC_041215.1, forward strand.
ATTGATAATAATCCTTAAAATTATAATAAAAGTAGCTGACACTTACTGAAACGCCCCTCTTGTGCCAGGCCCTCGATGAATATTATCCTATGTAATATCATCCTCACTACAAGCCCCAGAAGAAGGTTCTACGATCTCTACTTTACCAAGGCAAAAGCAAACCCAGTGTGGTAAATAGCCTGACCTCTGGAACGTGGAGGGCAGGTTTCAAACCCAGGCTCCTCTGGGAATCTTCTGTCTTAACCTGCTGGCTATTCGGTGGGAGCTTCCAGAGGGGCCGTGCAGACGAGGCGGGGGAGGAGTGAGAATCAGGATACGCCTTTCTTCTCCATCAGCCCTGAGTGAGAACAATGCACGTGAAATGTACGCTTTCATTTTATCGTGAAATGTACGCTTTCATTTTATCGCGCAACAAGCATAATCAGGAACAATGAGGAATGACCACGAATCATGAAGCTCTTTTCTTGCTAATTAAAATTTAACGACTGCATTTCTGCCATTATTGCCCAGAGCAGTGGTTCAGGCTCTGTGTTAACAAGGCCAACTCTAAAAGCCAGGGGCTCAGCCGGGGCCTGCCCAGACCTGTGAGCAAGTACCACCTGCTTCACAGGGGGCTGCCCAGCAGCACTGGGCAAAATAAACTGGATGGGCAGGAGGGGGTCAGACCGAGGAGAGTTTCCTGTAATAAACTGCTGGTAAATATGGTAAAGTCCATGTACACAGTGGAGAAAGCGCAGGCTTTGGTGACGGATAAAGCACGGTTCGAGTTCAGACTCCACCGGCTGCGGGCTGTGTGCTCTCGGGCAAGCTCATTAGCCTCTCTGAGTCAGTTTCTTCATCTGTGAGTGAGAAGGAAAATCCTCCGGTGGCGCTGTCGGGGGTCGTAAATGACGTAAGCAGACTCTCAATGTGGTGGCAACTGTCATCTGCGGCTGCCCATAAGCGTATATATGTCCATGCTGCTCTCTCACTTCATCCCAGCTTACCCTTCCCCCTCCCCGTGCCCTGAGAAAAGCATAATTCAAAAAGAGTCATGCACCCCAATGTTCACTGCAGCACTATTTACAATAACCAGGACATGGAAGCAACCTAAGTGTCCATCGACAGATGAATGGATAAAGAAGATGTGGCACATATATACAATGGAATATTACTCAGCCATAAAGAGAAATGAAATTGAGTTATTTGTAGTGAGGTGGATGCACCTAGAGTCTGTCATACAGAGTGAAGCAAGTCAGAAAGAGAAAAACAAATACCGTATGCTAACACATATATATGGAATCTAAGAAAAAAACATGGTTCTGATGAACCTAGGGGCAGGACAGGAATAAAGACACAGATGTAGAGAATGGACTTGCCTGTAAGCTTTTAACACTCTCTTTCTGTTCTAATTGTTCTCCGTCATGTAAAAACCTACCTTCCCATCAGAGATTCCCCAAAACTACATTTCCCAGCTTCCACGGCCATTAGGAGGCAAACACGTGATTTAATTTTACCGCTCAGATGTCCCTGCACTGGGCTCTGAGGTGAGAAAGCAGAGTTATGAGGTGGAGGAGGTGGGCCTGGGTCATCTGTTTTGCTGGTAGCGTGGGGCAGTGCGGCTGTGGAAGAGACAGCTAAGGTGGCAACCTGCTGATGACGGCAGAGCTGGCCCCTCCTCTGGCAGGCTGTTCTGCAGAGGTTGCTGAGAGCTCCTTCAGGAAGGTCTGCCTAGAATCTGTTTCTCCCGTCCTCTCAGTGATTCTGTGCATTTTCTCTACTTGTAAATGTATCACCTCCTGCTTAAACTGGCCAGTGTGGACAGTGTTACTGCAATGCAGAGCCCTGACCCATAGAGAGGGTGACATGGTGGCACCATTGAAACCTGTTGGTAGAAGGGGAAGAAGTGATGGCAAGAAGACTGCTGAGAGTCAGTTATCCTGATCCCAGGTGGAGGGAAGAGGGCCCAGACCAGGGCAGTCCAACGAGTCATTCCAGAGAGTCGACCACCTACAAGTCTCTTGCATTTTCCCTCTTCTCTCTATCCCACCACCAGCACCTGAGGCTCCAGGATCACACCCTCGCCTGCAGCCAGGGTGAGTTTGCAAGTGGCATCATTTCACTTCTCCTGCTGAAAAGTTTCCCATAGCTTCTTTTGTCGTTAGCACAAAGTCAGACTTCCTCATCATGGCCTACGAGAACCTTCATGGTCTGCAGCCCCTCCCCTCCACTCTCCAGCACAGTGCTCGCCCTGGCACAGTGCACCTGACCTGCGCTGAACTCCTCTGTCCTCACCTTCCCCTGCCCTACGACCTTTGAAGACAACCAGCCAGTAACTTCAGCTTCCAACCTTCCACCTTCTTGTATCCAGTTAACTCCAACTTGCTCCCTTGAGAGGCCACCTCTGCACCCCAGGCAAGGTTGGATCTGCTACAGTGCTCGAACCCTGCTCGTCCATTGTCCCCAAAGCTCTGTATGGGAAGTGCCTGTTTAACATCGGTCCACTACAGACTTTTTCCCCCCACTTCTATCCTGCACGCTGTTCCCAGCACCCCTGAGTCTGTATGGAGACGTGGACTCCTGTTAACACAAGTGATGAGAGTCCAACTTTGGATTTAAAATGACTCGGACATGGATGGGCCACACTCTATCCATCGACCAAATGCAAGTGAGGGACTTGGCAGCCCTCGGGCATGGCAGGGCCACAAGGTGGAAGGAGCTTGGGTCCTGAATGCCTGAGTTGAAGACTACCTGTCAAACACATAGGATGATATTTGCATACGCCAAGAATAAACCCTTATTATATTAAAACACTGACATCTTTGGTAGCCAGCTTTATCTTAACTAACACAGCCCTGCTAGGGTATAGAGAGAGAACACTGGGTCTGTGCTGGTCACTGCTGCAGCCCCAGCACTTAGCACGTATCCTGACACAATACGTACTTAATTGTAAGGGCCTGATAAGCAGTTATGGCGTGAATGACAGAGAAAGAAATTGACAGGCCAAGGAAACAGATAGGATTGGGGAATGCAGGCATGGGAGGGTAAAACCAATACAAATATTGAGAGCGCTTTAAGGGCAGCTGTACTTGAGAGAAGAGGGGTGTCCTTTAGTTAAACCCATAAAATATTCCAAGAGGACAAGCCCTGTTGGTCCATGGAAAGATAGGACCAGAGAGGAAGCAATGTCTATCATTTTCTGTACAGCCATCACTCACTCATTAAAGTCTTATTTCTTTCTCTCAACCTGAGTCTTACCTCCTGGCATGGTCCTCCGGAGAGAGGAAAACAGTGCACATGTTTTTCTCTCCATCATAAATACCTGAGTAACTTGGTGGCTCAATTGAAAGCACTGAGGTGTAGGGACAATTTCCTCTTTCGGTGCCTGTGTAGACGCATGTTTATGTGTATATTTGCAGTACACATATGTATGTGTAGGATGAAGCTTGGCTCAGTAAAACTAAAAAGTCATCTCAAATATACAGTGTGGGCACATATCCTGAAAGGGAAAAAAAATCCTTCTCAGGATTATAAAATTTTATAGCTGGAAGAGACCTTAGGAACTCTCCAATTTAAATCCCTGATTTTACAGTTGGAGAAACTGAGGCTAGAACAGCCAAGAAACTTGCCCCTGCTCCAACAGCTTCTTGTTACAGAGTCGGGATGGTCTCCAGACCCCACTCCAGTGCCCTTGAGGCTTTTTCAATGTTTAGGACTTTACCTGTAGGCAAAGGGAAATGAAAATATGAGGCCAGTATTCACTTACCCCCTGGCCCAAGCAATAGACTTTAATGGACACTTCATGAGTGACCTCAGGACCCGGCCGTATAAGGGTTCCATCCTCTTCTCTAGGCATTTCCCAGAGTCCATCTAAATCTAGCTTAACCCCACTGGAAACCCACATGTACAATGATTATGGTTACCATTTCGTGAGCACTGGAGTGGGTTCCAGAAACTGTGGCAAGCACTTCACCTAAGTTATTCCACATAGTTCTAACAACAACCCTGAAAAGTAAGTATATTTTGCTCTGTTTTGCAGCCAAGGATACTAGAGCTCAGAGAGGGTAAGTAACTTACGCGAGAACACACAATCCACGTGACGGACCTGGGATTTGAACTCTGGTCCATCAGGTTCCAGGGCCTGTATATCCACCTTGCCACACGGACACAGCCTCTCCGACAGAAGACTTGAGAATAAAGTAAGATGCAAAGGACAGACAAAGAGTCACCCAGGAGATGACAGGACTAGATGTGTCCTTTGGTGAGGCGTCCTATTTGGTACTGCTGACTTAGGTCTGCACTTCTGCTGCCCAGGGTGGGTGGGCTCTAAAAGCTGGCTCTCCTTGCTGCCTGCTCTTTTTTCCCCAAACCTGGTGGGACTCTATACCATTTACAACTCCACCCAGCCCAGGCCGACCGCAAAGTTTGTGTGAAATGTCGAGACGAAATGTTCACGTGGAACTTATACTCAGTAACTCCCCAGCCCTGGAAACCATCTAGACCTCTAGACCTCCCACCCACGTCCTCCCTTCTCATCCTTCATGCTACCTGGATGAAAAAACAGGACGGTGTCATTTTCATTTCCTACAGCACAGTGCATAGCATAGTGCCTGGGCGGGGAGAGCGAGGGCGCAGAATAATTTTTTTTTTTCCAATGTTGTCCAGAAAAAAATTTTTCTAAAGTATCTGTAGTGTGGAGAAGGCTTTGCTCTCTTTCCACCATGATTTTTGGTTTCCTACAACAGAGTGTGCTTGAGTCAAATGGGAGTTTTGTCTTCTCTAGAACCATAGGCTTGTTGTCCTGAAAGCTTTCCTCCCTTGGGCAATGGCCCCTCTCCTGTGGGCTCCCCACATACCCAGTACAGCAGACCTCGGAGATACTGCAGATTCGGTTCCAAACCATCGCAATAAAGTGAGTCTAGCAATAAAGAGAGTCACACAAATTTTTTGGTTTCCCCGTGCATATAAAAGTTATGTTTATGCTATACTGTAGTCTATTAAGTGTGCAGTCCTTTTATGTCTAAAGAAACAATGTATGTACATACCTCAGTTAAAAAATACTTTATTGCTAAAAAATGCTCACCATCACCTGAGCCTTCTGCAAGTCGCAAGTCAAAATCCTTTTGCAATAGTCACACCAAAGATCGCTGATCACAGATCACATAACAAATATAATAACAACGGAAAAGTCTGAAATATTGTGAGAATTACCAAATGTGATACAGAGACACAAAGTGAGCAGGTGCTACTGGGAAAATGGTGCCAATAGACTTGCTTGATGCAAGGTTACCACAAACCTTCAATTTGTAAAAAATGCAATATCTGCGAAATGCAATAAAGTGAAGCACAGTAAAACGAGGCATGCCAACCTCCTCATCCAACCTTCTGCACTCCCGACTGATCCAGCTTCTCTGGTTTCCCAGATTTTCGATAAGTGATGCTTGCATCTGCCAGGACTGGGATTTTGGCAGGCTTCCAAATAGCTTTCAGCCAACACTAGGTGCAAAAATATCATTTGGCCCGTAAACTGTTCACACAACTGGTTGCATTTCCCAGAGTCCTTTCCTCCACCCCTCCTCCTTCACTAGACCCAGTGACACCCAGCGTCAGCCTGAAGAATGGGTCTTTTTCTGCATGAGTTGGTAGAGTTTTCTCTCTGTCTCTCTCTGTCTCTCTGTCTCTCTGTCTCTCTCTCTCTCTCACACACACACACACACACACACACACACACACACACACACACACACACACAGTGCTTTCCATGACAATCCAGACAGATGGAGAAGAGCACGGACTGCATTCATTTACTGGAAGGTAGGTGTCTGATTTTCAGTCCCCTTACCCTCATCTCTTTTCTCAAGCCCAGCATAGACTAGAGGAGGACAGAATTTTTTTTAACCAGAGTCAAGTTCTTGGCTAGCACAGCTGTGGTTCTCACTGGCAAGAACATGTGTGGGAATCCTTAGAAAGTTATTCTGAGGGACGGATGCAGGACCAGGTGGGAAGCAACTGGCACACAGGCGCTGCATAGAGATCAGCTCCTGCAGCCCACAACATTACAAGCAGGCTCTGGGCCCTAAGTCTGACTTGTCCAGGGGGGTCACATTACACAGGATGACCCCTCTTCATGCTGGAACAATATCTCAGCGACTGGAGCTCCACGGTCCACATCCTCAAAGCCCCTTTAATGGCCACTGCTCATACAAACAGCCACCACTGACTGAGTGTTACCTACACTGTGCAGGGCAAGGTGCCAGGAACTATGTGTACCTGTATATTTTTATCTCTAAGATTTACAGCACTCTAGGGTAAGCATACTGTCTTCATATCATATTAGTAGTGAGGAAACTGAGGCTCAAAGAGGTTAAAAAAGAAGTACTCAAGGTCATGAAGGTGGGATTCAAATCTAGGTGATCAGGCTCTGAAATCCCATTCTCCCCAGAACACCATGTACAGGTTCTCCCAAATGACAACACTGGAATCCAACCTGCCAATCACGTGAAGGACTCTCAGTGGCATCTGCACCAGAGGGAAAAGCCACTCCTTCTTGCTTTCAATCAGTATTTGTTGGGCACTCTGGGAATTAAAAAAAAAAAAAAAAAAAAGGGAAGTCCCCTGCCACAGAGAGGTCATTTTCATTGACAACCTTAAAATATATGAAAAATTAAATAAGAAGCACTGTATACCACCTCTTGTCACACTTTCCTAGACCCACAAGGACTCTTAGAGGTCATCTCCAATGCCCTGGTTTTAAAGATGAAGAACTTGGGGTCCAGTGTGAGAAAGGGCTTGTCCAATGAATGTAGAGTGTCTGACACTTCATGATCTCTCCACGCCCCACATCCCATGGTCTCTCTGCCATCAAGACTTTAAGAAAGGCAGCCTCACAAAGCGGTGAAATATGACTAAGCTGGTCTCCTGCTGAGGAATAAAGAGCCAGCTAGCTACCCCTGATTTTTACTGGGGACTGTAGTCCCCTAGCTGCTGTGAGCATGCATGACCTATGAGGGCAGAGAGCACAGTGTATGGTCACACAAACCTTCCTGACCACAGCACAGCCCTAAAGAGGTTGCTGGGGAGTCTAGGGGAAGGTAGATATTGATGTGTTCAAAATAAAAAAAAATTAAGAAACAGACTCCCCCCATGTTGTAAATGTCATCATGTTGGCTCCTAATCAACACTTTGAGTATTAGCATTGTTTTAATCATTTTCCTATTGGAGAACAAATGTTGCATGTATAATTACACTGCTGCATTGTACTGTACAAATAACCATGTAATAACATCGTTGGAATTTCTTGGTTCTTCATGGTAATGCCAAGTATAATTACCATGTAATCTGCTGAGAGCAAACAAGGTTGTAATTATTCCGTAATCCAATCTAATTATGGGGCAACTGGATTGTTATTTGTGTTCAGGAGGAAAATATACACACAAAGAATACAAGAAGAAATGCATTCTCCCCAACAGTGGGATGACATGTCGGGAGGCTTAGAGAGGGCCCTCAGCTCTGCTACCATCTGCTAAGATGACGAAACACATGCTCATTGGTCCATCAAGATTTGGAGCCTGTCGTCTTCAACACTGACTCTGGATTGGCCAAGAGAAGGACTGAATACAAGGGCAAGTCAGAAGAGGGAGTAGAGGAGCCAGGTGTCGGCAGAGTGTGAGTACCTGTGCAGTGGGACTTGGAGGATGAAGAGAGGCCAGCTCTCATAAATCATCTCACCCACCAGCCTCTCCTGTACCTCTGGCACATACCTGGGAGAGCAACATACAAATTTCTGTAAATATGTTCCCATTTGATTCAGACCTATCAAACAACGAAGTATTGTTGCTCCTACTTTGGTCCTTTCATGGTGGATGTAAGACTGGCTCTGGGCCTTACAGAGGAGCCAGGCAAAGAAGTCAGAGAAGAATGCGATGAACATACATGGGAGGAGGCCTTGGCAAGAAATGCTGTCCGTGTAGCTTGGTGGGGGGCTCTACTGGTTTCCTAGGGCTGCCGCAACGAAGTGCCACAAACTGGGTGGCTCGGAACAGAAACGTACTGTCGCACTATCCTGGAACCCCAAGTTCAAAATCAAGGTGTTGGCAGAGCCACGCTCCCTCTGAAGGCTCCAGGGAAGAATGCTTCCTTCCCTCTTCCTGTCTTCTGGTGGTTTGCTGGCCATCTTTGGCTTCCTTGGCTGCAGGTGCATAAGGCCCATCTCTGTCTCTGTCTTCATGTGGCATTCTCCCTATGTTTCTGTCTCTTCATATGGAGTTCTTTTCATAAAGACTTCAGTCATTGTATTAAGAACTCACCCTACTCCAGTATGCCCTCATCTTAACTCATTACATCTACAATGACCCTATTTCCAAATAAGGTCACATTCTGAGATATTGGGAATTAAGACTTCAACATATCTTTTTGGAGGGGAAACGATTCAACCCATTACAGGGACCTTTAAATCATACATATACTTGACATACATTTATTTAGTATCTACTATGTGCCCGGTGTGTGATGATTGCCTAGTTTTTCTTTTCTTAATTGAACATTGATTTTGTGTGTGACATGCATTATCTCATTTAAGTATGAGTTTAGACAGGTGGGAATCCAAGCCCAGATAGTCAGACCCCAGGACCTCCATGCTGAGCCCCATGCCTAGCCTTGCCAAGCCCAACATGGCAGTGGGACATATAGAGACAAGAGCCAGGGGACCATCAGGGAGCCCTCTGACCAAGGTCTGGTCACCATCCCAGAATGGTCCATAAGAGGGGCTTAGGAGGAAGCACTGCACTATAGACAAGGAATTTTCTGAAACTGGGCATCCAGAAGAAGGAAATTGAAAATGGAAGATGGAAAGTGTGGTTAAGTGTTAGGATGGAAGGACAGGAGATATGAATGGTTACATCATGACAGAGCTTATCGGGTCCCACTGGATGCTTCCAGGGCCATCCAGGACTGCTTGTTGGATGTTCCAGACCTCCTATGAATGGTGGCTTTTGCATCTTGCCAGGGCTCCTTTACAGGGAAAGGATTCACCACTTCCTTTTCCATCCATGGATGTGGTACCCAACTGTGGCCCCCTCCTTTTGGCACCCATGGGCAGGAAGACCCACCCATCCTATTGCCTTTCCTTCCTCACTAAGGCGTGTCTGTGAGCCATATGGCCCCCAGCCTCAGGAACTTTCTTCCTTTCTCAAGGTACTGAAAGCTTTTGGAGGAAGTTAGAGTTACAGTCTTAAAACAGATTGTAAATTCTTTATTTGGGGACTAATCTTGTCAGGCTGGTCGACCCTGGTGTTGACTGCTTTTCTAACCTGACATCAGTTAATCCCCACTGCTCAGAAGTTAATCCCTTTGAGAACAAGATGAAAAGTGGTTTTGTGAGGCAATATTTAAAGGCCTACAAACAATAACATGCCTTTGCCCCTGCTTCTGCAATTTCTATTTCTGGAAAGGGTTCAAAAACCTGTTTGTGTGAATGTATGTGAAGAACTTTCTATGGCTGATCTTGCGAGATGGTACTTTTGATGAAAATGTAGAAGTGTTTATACATTAAAGCAGAAGGCACATGGTGTAAGTATGTGTGTTTATCAAATATGGCACAAGCAAAGGGCAGACAACAGCTAGTACGGGAATTTCAAAGACTGTGGAAATGCTGGAAGAGATCCTCTAATTGTGAAATATCAGAAGGAAGGGGTGGAAAGAGGCCTTCAAGAGAGTCCTCAGGAAAAACTGATATATATTATCAGTTATTGTATTCTGGGCCCTTGACTCATTGGAACTGTACTGTGAGATTTGATAAGTAATATATCCCCTCACCCTCCTCACACTCCCAACAATCCATCATGGTATCAATGGCTCTATTTTATAGAAAAAGAAACTGAGACTCAGAGAGTCTACTGAGAGTCACATAATTACTAAGTGGTAAAGGCTGAGATGCAAACCCACATGTGATTCCCAAACACAGCGTTTTCCACCACCTGCTGGAAGGCACATACTTACAGAGCAAAGACAAATACCACATATCATATGGGTGGAATGAGAGTCTTGCTTTTGGTCGCCAGGTGACTTGTATTTATTTCATCTGTCAGAGTTCAGCTCAGAACCCTCCACTTCCAGGAAGGCTTCCTGGACTAGACAGAACAAAAGAATAGACTCATAGAATTAAAATGTCAGCACTCTTACAAACCTTATAGGTCATCTTATTCACCAGTTTTCAATTATGTTTTGAGGAGTCCTCGAGGTTCTACTAAGTGTCCTTAGGAGTCACTGGGGGAGGTGGCTGTGAATGAGTGAAGAGGTACCTAGGGGTTGGGGATTCAGACCTCCACACAATGCTACAGCACTTTATAGGTACTTGTTACATATTTACACTTTAAATGTTGAGCTTCTTTCATAAAATTTCACTTGAAAAAGGGCTCTATAGCTGAGATTTAAAAAAATAGTAATGAATATATGTTGCAGTTTGAAATGCACCATTACTGTCCAGTGTTCTATTTTTATAGATAGGAAAGCATAAACACAGAGAAGGTAATTTCCTTGCTCAAGGTCACAAGGATAGATAGTATCCTGGAACTCAGGTCTCTGAGTTTCAATCCAATATTCCTACTAATTATCCATCTTTCTTCCTGACTCTCAGATCCAACCAGATCCTGACACTTCCTGATATAAGCAGATATATGCACATGTATATAGGTATATAACATGAAAAAATACATAGATAGATCATACAGTTTTATATATTTAACCAGCTCCTGTGAACCAAGCTGTAAATTCATTGAGAGCTTAGACCACATCATTTCTAGAGCTTATGACTCTCATTGCCCATGAGCAGCCTAGCTCAGGGACACCCCAGAACAGGAAGCATCTCTTGTGAATCTTTATATTCCCAGTACCTAGCAAGATGCCAGGCACATGGTAGCTCCTCAATAAATGTTTAGAGAATGAATAAGTAAATCTGACGACCAGTTCTCAAGTCTCTGCTTAAATAATTCCAGTGACAATGAACTAATTACCTATAAAACAGCTCATGTTCTCTTGGGTAGTTCCAGGTGTTATGTTGAGTAAAAATCTATGCCCCCATAGATTAACTATTAACAAACCAAATCCAACACTGTATAAAAATGACAGTGCATTATGATCAAATTGGATTTATTGCTTAAATGAAAAGTTGGCTTAGCATCTTAAAATCTATAATATCATTCATTTCATCGACAGACCAAAGGGAGGGAAAAATATATTAATATTCCTTGATCCAGGAAAGCATCGAAAATAATTCCCATCATTGGTAAAACTCTCAGTGAATTAAGAATAGAACTAAGCATCATTAAATAGGTAAAGGATGTCTACAAAAGGATAACTATACAACAAACATCACGCTTCATGGGAAGGCATTAGAAACATCACCCTTTAATATCAGGAACAAGACAAGGGTGCCCACTTTCAATTCTATTCAATAGTTTTGCAAGACAGAGAGCTAGCATATTACAGGGCTCCAAAGACATTAATATTGTGAAAAAATATATAAAACTGCTTTTATTTGAAGACATGATTAACAACATAGAAAATCCTAAGGGATCAATGAAAAATATAGAATTAACAAGTTAATTTAGCAAGGTTGTGGGATATAAATCCAATACACAAAAACAATTAAACTTCTACATACTAATAATAAAGATTTAAAAATAATACCGTTTACACTAGCACAACATATACTTTTTAGAAATAAAATTTATAAAACATGTATAAGACTAAAAGACTCTAGACTAAAATCTGTAAAATATTGAGGAGAAAAGTAAAAGGAGAATATACTATATTCATGGATCAGAAGGCTCAAAATTGTTAATGTGTCAATTCTCCCTCAACTGATCTACAATTCACAATCCAAATCAAAATTCCAGCAGGATATTTTTTTAGAAATCAAAAAGCTAATTATAAAATTTATGTAAAAATACAAAGGATCTAGAATAGCCAAAACTATTTTGAAAAAGAAGACAAACATTCCATTTTTTTAATGGGCAGTATATTTGAACAGACACTTCCAGAGAAGATATACAAATGTCCAATAAGTACAAAAAAAAAAAAGATGTCACATCATTAGTCATCAGGAAAATATACAAATTAGATATGATTTCACTTTCACTAGAATGACTAAAGGCAAAAAGACTGATAAAAGGCAAAACTAATCTATAGTGACAGAAAGCAAAATAGTTATTGCTTAGAGCTGGGGGTGAGGGATTGACATGTGTAAAGGGGCATGTGTTTTTAACTTTTTGGGGTGATAAAAATGCTCTGTATCTTTATTATGGTGGTGGTTACATGGCTGTATACATTTATGAAAACTCATCAAAACTATCCACCTAAATGGATGCATTTCATTGTATATAATACACTGCAATAAAGTTGTATAAAAAAATACCAAATTGACTATAGCAAGTGTTGGATGTAAAATAACTGAAACACTCATACTTTGTTGGTGGAAGTGTAAAATGGCACAACTGCTTTGGATAAAACTAAACTTTAAAGCACTCTCCGACCCAGAAATACCACTCCCAGGTATTTATCTACAAGAGTTGAAAATAGATGTCTTCCAAAATACTTGCTCCAAATTAGCAACAACACCAAAGTTCATCAACAGATGAATGGATAAACAAATAGTGATATATTCATTCAATGAAATACTACTCAGTAATAAAAATGGACCAGTAGCAAATACACAAAATCATGAATTAATCTCATAGATACAATATTGAGTGAAAGAAGCAAAACACAAAAGAGTACATATGATATGATTCTCTTTATATGAAGTTTTAGAACCAGCAAAAGATTTATGGTTATAGAAATCAGATTAGGGGTTGCCTGGGGCAGGAGCAAGGGATAGTAGGTGCAAATGGGCTGGGAACTTTCTGGAATGATGGGAATATTCTTTATTTTGATTGGAGTGGTGATTACACAGGTACCTTCATTTGTCAAAACTATACACCTAAAATATATACATTTTATTGTATGTAAATTATAACTCAAAAACTGTTGAATAAAAATATACTGGAAAGTAGGAAAAATACTGCCATTATTTGAAAATGTTATAAAAAAATCTGTTGGTAAATAATTAGAAATAAAAGAAAATATTAGCAAGATGAGTGGATATTAAAACAACTTTTCAAAAGCTAACTCCATTTCTATACAATAGCAACAAATAACTGGAAAAATACTTTTTTTTAAAAGATCTTTTTTAATAGCAATATGACCTTTAAAGTACCTGAGAATTATCTTAACCAAAGATGTGCAAGACTTGTACACAAAAAATTTTCAAACGTTACAGCAGGATGACTTTAAAGAGCTAAATAAATGGAGTGCAAGGCCATGTTTTTGAATAGAAAGACTTAACACTATGAAAATGTCTAATCTTCCCAAATTGATTAATAATTACATGTAATTGCAATCAAACTTCCAAGAGAAGTTTTTATAAAGTTACATTAAAATTGTAGCACAATAGGACAAGCAAAAGAATAAGAGAGAGGAGGTACTTACCATAACAAATATCAAGACTTCTTGTGAAGCCAGGGTAATCAAAACAGTGTGGTATTGGCAGAGGATAGACTCGTTGACCAATGGGAAAAAAACAGAGCCCTGGAACAGATCCATGCGTATATAGGACTTTGATATATGATGGAGTGGCGGCACAGATCAGGAGGGAATGGAGGGACTATTCAATAAATGGGAAAAGTGGTCATCCATGTTGCGGAAAAAAGAAATTTAATCCTTACCCCACAGCACTCACAAAAATTGGCTCCAGATGATTGAAGGACTTAAACGTCAAAAGCGAAATTTTAAAGTTTTAGATAGGTCAATAGCTTCCTGACTTTGGGGGTAGAAGAAGGATTTCTCAGGCAAGACACAAAAATCATAAACTTAAAAAGGAAACATAGATCACATGCAGATAAAACATTTCAATTTACAAAAATTGTTTTCTAAGTGAGAAGACAACTCACCAAACGAGAGAAGATATTTGTAACACATTTAGCTAGCTAAGGATTACTGCCCAGAACATACAAAAATATTAAGAAAAAGACAAATAATCCAATGGAAAATGGGCAATACACAAATATTTCACAGGAAAAATAATACAAGTGGACAATCAACATCTGAAGAGATAGTCAACCTCTTTGGCAACCCGGGAGATACAAATCAATACCACAATTGACAAAAAAAAAGAAGGCTGAAACTACAGAGGGTGGATGCACAGGCTTCTGGAGCACTGCAGAGAGGAGTGGGCGTTGGCATTGTCTTGTAAAATTGAATATTCGCATACCTTATGAACCAGTAGTTCCTTTCCTGGGCATATAAGAGAAAAATTTGCATATGTGCACACACACACAAAAAAAAGTGTAGTAATGTTCACAGCAGTACCTGTTCATAGTAGTAAAAAACTGAAAACAAACCAAATAATAATTGTGTATTCACACAATTGCATGTGATATAGCAAGAGAAATGAATGAACTCCAGCTACATGTGATAATATGGATGAATATTTCAACCGATGTTGAGTGATAAAAGCAAGTCTAAACATTTCTCCAAAGAAGATATACAGGTTGCCAACAAACACATGAAAGAATGCTCAACATCATTAATCATTAGAGAAATGCAAATCAAAACTACAATGAGATATCATCTCACACCGGTCAGAATGGCCATCATTAAAAAATCTAGAAACAATAAATGCTGGAGAGGGTGTGGAGAAAAGGGAACACTCTTGCACTGCTGGTGGGAATGTAAATTGATACAGCCACTATGGAGAACAGTATGGAGGTTCCTTAAAAAACTACAAATAGAACTACCATATGACCCAGCAATCCCACTACTGGGCATATACCCTGAGAAAACCATAATTCAAAAACAGTCATGTACCAAAATGTTCATTGCAGCTCTATTTACAACAGCCAGGACATGGAAGCAA
>NC_041215.1:29108050-29115571 GCF_002837175.3 Physeter macrocephalus
GGAGACGCAAGAGGGAAGAGATATGGGAACATGTGTATATGTATAACTGATTCACTTTGTTGTAAAGCAGAAACTAACACACCATTGTAAAACAGTTATACTCCAATAAAGACGTTAAAAAAAAAAAAGCAAGTCTAAAAATACCAGAATAAAATACCCTTTATTCAAAAACTGCAAAAACAAGCATAATGAAGCAATTTTTTGTTCAGCATACATAGATATGTGATGTATACACACACACATATATACATATCTACACACATGTGTCAATGTATATATAAGTCTATACGTATATGTATATGAGATACATATATCTACACATACGTGTTGATATGTATATGCGTGTATATGTGTATATACACATATATATGATAAAACTGTATAAAATAAAGCAAGGGGATGACAGAGTTATTCACAGTAGTGGTTACCTCGACTGGAGGGCGCAGGGAATGAGCACAGAAGGCCGAGCACCTAAGAGATGTTCTATTTCTTGGGTTGTGGAGGTAGGCAGAATAATGGTCCCCCGAAGGTGTCCATGTCCTAATCCCCAGACCTTGCGGACTTGCTCTCTTATAGGGCAAAAAGGGACTTTGCATGTGTGATTAAATTAAGGACACGGCATTGGGTAGGTGATCCTGAATGATCCAGGTGGACCCAAACTAATCACAGGGACCCTTAAATGTGAAAGAAGGAGGGAGCAGGGTCGGAGTCCGAGCGATGTGACACAACCAGCTGGGTGGCTTTGAAGATGGAGGAGGCCATGAGCCAAGGAATGTGCACAGGCTCTAGAACATGGAAAAGGCAAAGAAGCCGATTATTTCATAGAGCCTCCAGAAAGGAATGCGGCCCTGCCAACACCTTGACTTTTGCTCAGGGAGACTCATTTCAAATTCTGACCTCCCAAACCATAAGATAAAAAATATCTGTTCTTTAAGCCACTAAGTTTGTGGTAGTTACTACAGCAGCAATAGGAAATAAATACAATAATCATTATATTGAGAAATTATACACATAAATAAAAGAAAGCCTCTAAGGGATCAAAGATGACAGGGTGTTATATACCAAGGATTACGGGGGTCCAATTCTAAAGTCCAAAAATAATCTTTTAACATTTGCATATTTATTTTTTTAATTAATTTTTATTGGAGTATAGTTGATTCACAATGTTGTGTTAGTTTCAGGTGTACAGCAAAGTGATTCAGTTATACATATACATATATCCACTCTTTTTTAGATTTTTTTCCATATAGTTCATTACAGGGTATTGAGTAGAGTTCCCTTGTGCTATACAGTAGATTCTTATTAGTTATCTATTTTATATATAATAGTATGTATATGTCAATCCCAATCTCCCAATTTATCCCTTCCCCTCTTCCTCCCTGGTAACCATAAGTTTGTTTTCTACATCTGTGACTATTTCTGTTTTGTAAATAAGTTCATTTGTACCATTTTTTAAAATTCCACATATAAGATATCATATGATAGTTGTCTTTCTCTGTCTGACTTCACTCAGTATGATAATCTCTAGGTCCATCCATGTCACTGCAAATGGCATTATTTCGTTCTTTTTTATGGCTGAGTAATATTCCATTGTATATATGTACCACATCTTCTTTATCCATTCATCCTTCCATGGATATTTAGGTAGTTTCCATGTCCTGGCTTTTATAAATAGTGCTGCGATGAACATTGGGGTGCATGTAACTTTTCAAATTATGGTTTTCTCCAGATATATGCCCAGGATTGGGATTACTGGATCATAAGGTGGCTCTATTTTTAGTTTTTTAAGGACGCTCCATACTGTTCTCCATAGTGGCTGCACCAATTTACATTCCCACCAGCAGAGTGGGAGGGTTCCCTTTTCTCCACACTCTCTGCAACATTTATTGTTTGTAGATTTTTTGATGATGGCCATTCTGACCGGTGTGAGGTGATACCTCATTGTAGTTTTGATTTGCATTTCTCTGATAATTAGTGATGTTGAGTATCTTTTCATGTGGTTTTTGGGCAGGACAGCTGGGTAGGAAGGGTGAGAGGCTGAGACTGGGATTTTTAGTTCTGGCTCAACCACTATTACCAGGCACCTCTCTAGGTCCCAATATCAGGATGATTAAACTGGATTGGTGGTTTTCAAACTCACTCAGCAGAAAAACCCTTTTCTCACAAGGAATCACAAGTGGAATCCCAGTGATAAATGCCAACCTGTTCTTCTTGTCACGTAGGGGGAGGGGGAGCTGGACCAACCTGGGAGCGACAGGGGAGAGCAGCTGTGGTAACAGCCAACGGGGAAGGGAAGTGATCCCCAAATGCAAGAAGCTGGGAGAGTGGATCAGCCTTCCAGGAAGGGCTGAGGCTTGCAGGGCAGGGCCAGTTCCTATCATCACAGTCAGTGGTAGTCTATTTTAGCTGAGTAATGAACAACTGCAAAATCTCAATGGCTTACAACAGCACATGTTTATTTTTCTTTCACATTGGTCTGTCGATCAGCTGGACCCCGCCTGTGTCAGGCTGCTGGTCAGGTACAAATATGCCCTACGTGCCTTCACTCTGGCACCATGCTCTTCTCTCAGCAGACCATGGCGCACAGAAGGGCCGGCCGCATCAGGGGTCTGCAGCATCATGCCTGCTCCTCCAGCATGTCACTTGGCCAAAACCAATATCAATAGAACAGGGAAGTGTACTCCACGAACTCCATTGGGAGGGCTCGCCAAGCCCAGTGGCCACGGGCCTGGGTATGTCATTCTGTAACAGGGAGGGAGTAACGAATTGGGAGCAGATCATAAAATCGTGGATACTGTCCACGGGGCTCTCATAGAGAGGGGTCCAGTCTACACCGTGGGGCACAGCAGACCTTCCTGGAAGTGGCCTCCCTACTCCACTGTCAGCCTGGTGGCAACTACTAGAAATGTCAGGATAGTTGGTGTCTAGGAAAATTAGTCTCTGTACGGTATGCCTCCAGAAGCTAAATCCACTGAAACTTCTTTCACCTCTTGGGGGAAATGAGTTCCTTGTTGTTAATGGTAGCTGTCCCAGAAAAAAAAATTGCTGTCTGAGCCATCCTTTGAGGCCTAAATTCTCCAGCTCACAGTAGAGCTATCCTTGGAGATTATGATAGCCTAAATCGTGTCCCCCCACAAATTCATATGTTGAAGTCCTAACCCCCAGTACCTCAGAATACGACCGTATTTGCAGATAGGGACTGTAAAGTGGTGATTAAGCTGAAATGAGGCCATTAAGGTGAGTCCGAGTCCAATCTGACTAATAAGAAAAGAAAATTTGGGCAGTCGAGGGGGTTCACGCGTATAAAGAAAAGACAGTGTAAGGACACAGCTGGAAGGCAGCCATCTGCAAGGCAAGGACAGAGGTCTCAGAAGGAACCAACCCTGCTGACACCTTGATCTTGGACTTTCAGCCTCCAGAAGTGTGAGAAATACAATTCTGTTATAGAAGCCCCCCAGTCTGTGGTATCTGTTATGGCAGCCCCAGCAAACTAACACAGTGATGACTGCGACTCTGCAGAGGGGGCATCCTTGACCCTCCTGCCTCTCCTGCCAGATGGAATATGCACACAATAACAGGCACCCCACGGTCAGGATCAGGAGATGCAGCAAGTGGGCATTGAAGCCCCTCTGGCCCTAGCTGTCCTCTTACCTCCTTTAGCCTCTTGTTCCCTGAGGCTAAAGCCTCTTGTCTCCATCTCCTTGATCCCAAAGCTCTCGCTCTCTCTCCTCCCCACTCCACACCCAGGCATGCAAGATTAGGTTTTAGGCGTGCCTATCCTTTTTGTCCCCGGATGGCGTCACCACAGAGCCCTGGTTCCAACATCAATCTCCGGCACGGGCACTAGATTTGCTCCTCCTCCCATTAGCGCGGCTGTGGACTCGCCATTCTGCTGAAATCATCGCAACCCAACAACGCCAAAGCTGCCCCTAAAGAGGAAAGGGACAAGAGGACAAGGCCAGACGGGTTTTCAACTGTCCCCCTTGCCAGTGCCCCCTGTTCTCCGAAGCCCAGATCTATGGCGAGCCTTTGTTCCCCATCTGCAGCAACGTGTTTACTCCCCAGACAGGGAGAATGCAGTGTGACACGTGGAAAACAAGGACGTGGAGGATAGCAGCCTGCCCTGCTGCCTGTGCCCCACGGGTTTAAAGGATTAGAGGGCTCTGATGTTCCTGTCCTCTGAGCTAAACTCTCCACAGATGACCATTTTAGCACAAGGAAGATAGAAGGCAGTGGTGAGAGACAGGAAAGCGATGGGTTACCTCTGATTTCCCTTGATCTGAATTGCTTTTTCAGGCCCTCACGCTGAGTTTACTCCTGTTTTTTGAGCCTTTGGGTTTGAATGGAACTCTCTCACATCTCACAAGGGACTGGAGAGAGAATGAAGCAAACGTCAATGGCAGGGTTGATAATCCTACAGCCATTGACTAGAAGAGCCCACCACCAGGCCTCTGCATCCGGTTAATCTGTTGCGTCAGTGCATACTATTAGCAGCCCTTAATTGATGGATTATTGACAGAGTGAGCAGGGGTGAGTGCTTAGTCTGCAGTGTGAGGGCGCATTTAGGAAGATTTAATCTGCAAATGATAGAGAGGGTGGAGTATAGGGCTCTTCCGAAGCCCTTATCGGGCACTGGGTCAGGCCCAGGAGAAACAACCTGAGACGGCCTGTTGCCTCCTACTCCATTGGTCCAGTCCTTTCAAGGCTGAGTACCTCCACACTCCTCCTAGACCCATCCTCAGGCCTCCAGCCCATGTTGCTCTCATGCCTGCAGCCTATGCTCTCAGCCTTTTACATCTTAAATTCTACGCTAAGTGGGCAGGATGGGAGGGAGAAGAAGGGGTGGAGGAGAGGAAATCTAACCACGGGCATTAGAATTACTAATTTTAACATGGTGAGGCTCAGGAACAGGTGAGGAATTACAAACAGATTTTCCTTTTGGCCTTTTGGATTTTCCACGTCTGCTGTGTGGCTTCCCTGGAATCTTTCTGGGGGAGTCCAGCCCCACTGCAGTTACATGGCCAGGCAAGAGCAAGGAAGAGGGGGAGGCAGATTCTGAAGGAAGAGGCACAGCGAAGAACCCCACTTAGTGATGGATAGAGGAGAACTTGCCTCAGAGCAACTCTGGGTACCAGTCTCAGACGGAAACTCCGAAGAGGAAGGGCTGATGGGATAATGTGTCACATGTACAAGTGAACGCGGGGACTGAGGGAGAACCAATTCTGTGTAATTCTTTATTTAAAGACCCACAGCCTAGCCTTTGTTTGCCTCTTTGCTCAGGATGCTTTTTAGTTAAGTCTCTGATCTTTCTCCTGTTTCTAAACTGCACGTGGGAAGAGATGGGAAACTCTCTGTGCCTCAGAGAATAGTTTAGCAGGTCCACCGGAGCTGTTATTTCTCCTGTGAGACTATTCTTCTCGTTCCAGGAGTCAGCGAAGCAGATTCTTTGTCTTCCAGCTAGATGCATCATCACACAGAGATGGAGTAAAACATAAATAAGCTTGAAAGCTGTCTCCCTTCCTCTCAAGACCCAGGGGGCAAGAAAGCAGACAAGCCCAGACAAGGGAGGCACTTCAGGGCTAGAGTTCTTCCTCACTGCAGGCAGAGCACGCCTCATGCTACCCACCGGGCTGGTTCTTAGAGAGAGTGGTCCTTTCACAGCCAGCGGAGGAATGACAGCCCAGCCATCAGAGGGACCCTGCAATACAACAACAGCCCAGGCCAGGTAAGGCAGTGGGCTGTTCTGCTGGGTCTTTTTTCTTGTAGGGGCAGCAGGTCCTGACTCTGTGTATGTGTGCTCTGGGGTATGGGAGGAAGCAGCCTAATTGCATCAAGGGTGACCACGTTGAAGAGCATCTCAGTCCTTGAATAACAGTGTGCCCCTATTTCAATCTTCAGGCTTCCCAGGCAGCTAGACCAGAGCTAGAGACCAAGCATCCCCTAGTTTCATGGGAATGAACTGAGGGGCGGAGTTCAAGTCCTTCTCAAGTACATCAAGGTGGCCAGGCATTCAAGAGTTGGAGCATCCCAGCAAATAAATCACTTCGACCCTTTTAAAATACAGAGTTAAAATCAACTTTCAAAGAACACTGGCATCTAAAACAGTCTACTGTATGACGAGGCTTTGTGTTAGCCAATTTGCCAGTGAGAGACTGAAAGCTTTAATTACCCTGAGGAGATAATGCAGTGGCCAAAGAGGGTCTTGTTAAAAAGTTATGCTTACTTGGAAAGACCAAGGATGGAGATTGCTCCAGCTCTATGCAACTGGGAGCATGTTAGGCTACAAGGAGGTCTTTGCTGAACTGTGTAACTCTCTTGAGATTGCTAGTGAGGAATCAATATGCCAGCTCTTGCTCTTATGACAAGCTAGGGGCTCCTGGACTAATTGTCTAGTTCAGGACAAAGTTACTCTTGAAAGATGGGATCTGAGAATCAACTATTATATAATTCAGGGCAAGGCATTTAATCTCACTAGACTCTAGTTTTCTCTACCATAACCTGAGAATTAGAATATATTCAATTAGAATATATTCAGCAAGGCAGCTTATGCATGGTTAAGAAGTTATAAAGTGTTTTACAAACAGTAAGGAAATTTCTCACTGTGCAACCTTGAGGTTCTAACTGATACATTTAGGAAAAGGGAAGGACAGTAGAGGCTCTGTAAAGGCAGGTCCCATTTCTGATTTGTTCCCTGCAGTATCCTTAGTGTCTGGTAGAGGAAAGAGTGCACAATAAAATATTTGCTGAAAGAATGAATAAAGTCAGCAGAAGAAGCAACTGGCCCACGGTATGTGGACTGTCTTCCTATTTGGTGTCTTTGGTGCCAAATGTTTCTTTTTTTCTTTCCCTGAGCCTTTTAGGCCACATTGAGTCCCTGCAGATTTGCCTGCTGCCAGAATCTTTCTGGAAATTTCCATTCAAACAAATAGTTCCTTTAAAATGCCACCATTTCTGAACTCTGGAGATTCAGGAAGACAGAAGACAAGCTCAGAGGTTGGTCTTTGGCAGGAACAAATCCAGTACTCTAAGAGGAAACGTATTCATTAGTAGGGTTTGATGACTAATGCCGTTGTCTGAACCATGTGTTCACCAAGTTCCTGCTTTGGCCTGCTTTTAGCGTATATTGAAGAAAACCTTGAATCCCTGGGGTAAATCCCACTTCATCATGATGTATGATGCTTTTAATGTGTTGTCAGATACTGTTTTCCAGTATTTTTTTGAGGATTTTTGCATCTAAATTCATCAGTGATATTAGCCTGTAATTTTCTTTTTTTGTAGTATCTTTGTCTGGTTTTGGTATCAGAGTGATGGTGGCCTCATAGAATGAGTTCGGGAGCATTCCTTCCTTTGCATTTTTTTGGAAGAGTTTGAGAAGGATGGGTGTTAGCTCTTCTCTAAATGTTTGATAGAATTCACCTGTGAAACCATCTGGTCCTGGACTTCTCTTTGTTGGAAGATTTTTTTTTTTTTTTTTTTTTTTTTTTTTTGCAGTACGTGGGCCTCTCACTGTTGTGGCCTCTC
>NC_041215.1:29115873-29116127 GCF_002837175.3 Physeter macrocephalus
AGAGTTGCTTGTAGTAGTCTCTTAGGGTGCTTTGTATTTCTGCCATGTCTGTTGTAACTTCTCCTTTTTCATTTCTAATTTTATTGATTTGAGGGCTCTCCCTTTTTCTTGATAAGTGTGGCTAATGGTTTATCAATTCTGTTTATCTTCTCAAAGAACCAGCCTTTAGTTTTATTGCTCTTTGGTATTGTTTTCTTTGTTTCTATTTCATCTATTTCTGCTCTGATCTTTATGATTTCTTTCCTTCTGCTAAC
>NC_041215.1:29116186-29156014 GCF_002837175.3 Physeter macrocephalus
CTATAAACTTCCCTCTTAGAACTGCTTTTGCTGCATCCCATAGGTTTTGGATCATCGTGTTTTCATTGTCATTTGTCTCTAGGTAGTTTTTGATTTCCTCTTTGATATCTTCAGTGATCTCTTAGTTATTTAGTAACATATTGTTTAGCTTCCATGTGTTTGTATTATTTATGTTTTTTTCTCTGTAATTCACTTCTGATCTCATAGTGTTGTGGTCAGAAAAGATGCTTGACATAATTTCAATTTTCTTAAATTTACTGAGGCTTGATTTGTGACCCAAGATTGGATCTATCCTGGAGAATGTTCTGTGCACACTTGAGAAGAAAGTGTACTCTGCTATTTTTGGATGGAATGTCCTATAAATATCAATTAAATCTATCTGGTCTGTTGTGTCATTTAAAGCTTGTGTTTCCTTATTAATTTTCGGATTGGATGATCCGTCCATTTTTGTAAGTGAGGTGTTACAGTGCCCCACTATTACTGTGTTACTGTCGATTTCCTCTTTTAGAGCTGTTAGCAGTTGCCTTATGTATTGAGGTACTCCTATGTTGGGTGCATATATATTTATAATTGTTATATCTTCTTCTTGGATTGATCCCTTGATCATTAACATAGTGTCCTTCCATGTCTCTTATAACATTCTTTATTTTAAAGTCTATTTGATATGATATGAGTATTGTTACTCCAGCTTTCTTTTGATTTCTATTTGCATGGAATGCCTTTTTCCATCCCCCCACTTTCAGTCTGTATGTGTCCCTAGGTCTGAGGTGGGTCTCTTGTAGACAGCATATATATGGGTCTTGTTTTTGTATCCATTCAGCAAGCCTGTGTCTTTTGGTTGGAGCATTTAATCCATTCACGTTTAAGGTAATTATCGATACGTATGTTCCTATGACCATTTTCTTAATTGTTTTTGGTTTATTTTTGTATGTCCTTTTCTTCTCTGGCTTGTAGAGTTTCTGCTGAGAAATCAGCTGTTAACCTTATGGGAGTTCCCTTGTATGTTATTTGTCATTTTTCCCTTGCTACTTTCAATAATTGTTCTTTGTCTTTAATTTTTGCCAGTTTGATTACTATGTGTCTCCGTGTGTTTCTCCTTGGGTTTATCCTGTATGGGACTCTCTGTGCTCCCTGGACTTGCGTGGCTATCTCCTTTCCCATGTTAGGGAAATTTTCAACTATAATCTCTTCAAATATTTTCTTGGGTCCTTTCTCTCTCTCTTCTCCTTCTGGGACCCCTATAATGCGAATGTTGTTGCATTTAATGTTGTCCCAGAGGCCTCTCAGGCTGACTTCATTTCTTTCAGTCTTTCTTCGTTATTCTGTTCCACAGCAATGAATTCCCCCATTCTGTCTTCCAGGTCACTTATCCATTCTTCTGCCTCAGTTATTCTGCTATTGATTCCTTCTAGTGTAGTTTTCATTTCAGTTATTGCATTGTTCATCTCTGTTTGTTTGTTCTTTAATCCTTCTAGATCTTTGTTAAACATTTCTTGCATCTTGATCTTTGCCTCCATTCTTTTTCCGAGGTCCTGGATCATCTTCACTGTCATTATTCTGAATTATTTTTCTGGAAGATTGCCTATCTCCATTAGTTGTTTTTCTTGGGTTTTATCTTGTTCCTTCATCTGGTACATAGCCCTCTGCCTTTTCATCTTATCTATCATTCTGTGAATGTGGTTTTCGTTCCACAGGCTTCAGGATTGTAGTTCTTCTTGCTTCTGCTGTTCGCCTTTTGGTGGATGAGCCTATCTAGTAGGCTTGTGCAAGTTTCCTAATGGGAGGGACTGGTGGTGGGTAGAGCTGGCTGTTGCTCTGATGGGCAGAGCTCAGTAAAACTTTAATCTGCTTGTCAGCTGATGGGTGGAGCTGGGTTCCCTCCCTGTTGGTTGTTTGGCCTGAGGCAACCCAACACTGGAGCCTACCTGGGCTCTTTGGTGGGGCTAATGGCGGACTCTGGGAGGGCTCACGCCGAGGAGTACTTCCCAGAACTTCTGCTGCCAGTGTCCTTGTCCTCATGGTGAGCCACAGCCACCCACCACCTCTGCAGGAGACCCTCCCTCACTAGCAGGTAGGTCTGGTTCAGTCTCCCCTGGGGTCACTGCTCCTTCCCCTAGGTCCCGATGTGCAAACTACTTTGTGTGTGCCCTGCAAGAGTGGAGTCTCTGTTTCCCCCCTGTCCTGTCAGAGTCCTGCAATCAAATCCCGCTAGCCTTCCAAGTCTGATGCTCTAGGAATTCCTCCTCCCGTTGCCAGATGCCCAGGTTGGGAAGCCTGATGTGGGGCTCAGAACCTTCACTCCAGTGGGTGGACTTCTGTGGTATGTGTTCTCCAGTTTGTGAGTCACCCACCCAGCAGTTATGGGATTTGATTTTATTGTGGTTGTGCCCCTCCTACCGTCTCATTGTGGCTTCTCCTTTATATTTGGATGTGGGGTATCTTTTCTGGTGAGTTCCAGTGTCTTTCTGTCGATGATTGTTCAGCAGTTAGGTATGATTCTTGTATTCTCGCAAGAGGGAATAAGAGCACGTCCTTCTCCTCCGCCCTCTTGGTTCAAAAAATCCCACTTCACTTCTTATATGCAAAATTAATGAGAAAAACTAGGGGAGGTGAGTCATGGGGAGCCCTGCCAAGCTGCTGTTCTACCATATGGGTGTAGATATCAGTGCTATAGGTCAGGTTTAAATAACAAATCCAACAAGGCAGCCGAGCCTATATTTGAAATAAGAAATTAAAATGTAATGACTGGAGAGACCTTCAAGATGGCAGAAGAGTAAGACATGGAGATCACCTTCCTCCCAACAAATACATCAGAAATACATCTACATGTGGAACAACTCCTACAGAACACCTACTGAACGCTGGTAAGACCTCAGACTTCCCAAAAGGCAAGAAACTCCCCATGTACTTGGGTAGGGCAAAAGAAAAAAGAAAAAACAGAGACAAAAGAATAGGGATGGGTCCTGCCCCTCTGAGAGGGAGCTGTGAAGGAGGAAAAGTTTCCACACACTAGGAAGCCCCTTCACTGGTGGAGACAGGGGTTGGGGCGTGGTGGTAAGCTTCAGAGCCACGGAGGAGAGCGCAGCAACAGGGGTGCAGAGGGAAAAGCGGAGAGATTCCCGCACAGAGGATCGGTGTCAACAAGCACTCACCAGCCTGAGACGCTTATCTGCTCACCCGCCGGGGCGGTTGGGGGGTGGGAGCTGAGGCTCAGGCTTCGGAGTTCAGATCGCAGGGGGAGGACTGGGGTTGGCTGTGTTAACACAGCATGAAGGGGGTTAGTGCACCACAGCTAGACAGGAGGGAGTCCAGGAAAATGTCTGGAACGGCCTAAGAGGCAAGAGACCTTTGTTTCGGGGTGCTCAAGGTGGGGGGATACTGAGCACCGCCTGAATGAGATCCAGAGACAGGTGCGAGCCATGGCTATCAGCGCAGACCCCAGAGACGGGCATGAAATTCTAAGGCTGCTGCTGCAGCCACCTAAAAGCCTGTGTGCAAGCACAGGTCACTATCCACACCTCCCCTCCTGGGAACCTGTGCAGCCCACCACTGGCAGGGTCCTGTGATCCAGGGACAACTTCCCCGGGAGAACGCACGGCGCGCCTCAGGCTGGTGCAACGTCACACCAGCCTCTGCCACTGCAGGCTCGCCCCACATTCTGTACCCTTCCTTCCCCCCGACCTCAGTGAGCCAGAGCCCCCTAATCAGCTGCTACTTTAACCCCATCCTGTCTGAGCGGGAACAGATGCCCTCAGGTGACCTACACACGGAGGCAGGGCCAAATCCAAAGCTGAACCCCAGCAGCTGTGCGAACAAAGAAGAGAAGGGAAATCTCTCCATGCAGCCTCAGGAGCAGTGGATTAAATCCCCACAATCAACTTGATGTGCCCTGCATTTGTGGAAAACCTGAATAGACCACGAATCATCCCAAAATTGAGGCGGTGGACTTTGGGAGCAATGATATATACATATTTTTCCTTTTTCTCTTTTTGTGAGTGTGTATGGATATGCTTCTTTCTGTGATTTTGTCTGTATAGCTTTGCTTTTACCATGTGTCCTAGGGTTCTGTCTATCTGGTTTCTTTTGGTTTGTTTTTTGGTTTTTATTTAGTTTTTATTTATTTTATTATTATTATTTTTTTTAGTGATTCTTTTTGGTTTGGTTGCTCTCTTCTTTCTTTCTTTTTCTTTTTCCCTTTTTCTATTACTTTTTAAATTTTTTTAATAATTATTTTTAATTTTAATAACTCTCTTATTTTATTTTATTTTTTCTTTCTTTTTTTCATTCTTTCTTTTTATCTCCCTTATCTTCTGAGCCGTGTGGCTGACAGGGTCTTGGTGCTCTGAACAGGTGTCAGGCCTATGCCTATGAGGTGGGAGAGCCGAGTTCAGGACATTGGTCCACCAGAGACTTCCCAGCTCCACATAATATCAAACAGCGAAACCTCTCCCAGAGATCTTCATCTCAATGCTAAGACCCAGCTCCACTCAACCACCGGCAAGCTACAGTGCCGGACACCCTATGCCAAACAACTAGCAACACATGAACACAACCCCACCCATTATCAGAGAGGCTGCCTAAAATCATAATAAGGTCACAGAAACCCCAAAACACACCACCAGATGCGGACCTGGCACTAGAAAGACAAGATCCAACCTCATCCAACACAACACAGGCACCAGTCCCCTCCATCAGGAAGCCTACACAACCCACTGAACAAACCTTAGCCACTGGGGGCCAGGCACCAAAAACAACGGGAACTACGAACCTCCAGCCTGTGAAAAGGTGACAGATGACATCGCCAAGTCTTAAATCAGTGAAGCAATGTGTCTCAGGCTACGAGACGGAGGGTGGTAGGACGAAGACTCAGACTCTGTTTTCACAACTTCCCATTCCTCCATGGGGCCCGTGCTCCCTCACACGCCACATAAAGAAGGCCAGTGTCATTTCTTTGTAGTCCTGCTTTGTCAGTCCTCAGGAGAAAGCCCTGTGCCAGACAACACTATTTGCATTCCAAGCACCGAGCAGGACACAGAGGGGATGCCAACACATAGACCTGTGCTCCTGCCCTCTGGCTTGGGTGACAGCCTTCTGGTAAATGACATCTACTGAAAGTGGCTGCGGGGATCAGAGTGTGAGTTCACCCTGACACTTCCCATGTCCCATTCTTTATTCCTAAAGCAACCATCTTCATCCAGAAGAAGCCGGGAGCTTTTCACCGCACCATTCAGATATTTGTGGCACTGCCATAACCCTCACTTTTCATCATCTCTTTTCTTTCATCCCTGTAAATTCCAGTTCTGGCTGGGGGTAGGGTGTGGGTGGAATTAAAACCTTTCCATGTCTGCATGTGGAAGTCCAATGCAAAAATAATTAAATCTCCAACCATTTATCTTTTATCTCCAATTCAAATCCATTGTTCTGAGAACGATTTGAACGGTGTGCTTCCCCTGCTGTGTAATTTAAAATTGAGTTCACACTTAGCTAACTTTTTACTGTTAGGAATGTTTCTGCAGCAGGCATTTCAGCCTCCTCACCAGAACAGTTCTAATTTGGAGCTCAAACAGAGAGAGGGAGCTGGTATTGCAGGAATGTCAGCCAAGCTCCTGGTTTAATGGCTGTGCGGTGGCTGAGTAGTTGCAGATGTGAGCACTTCAGGGCAAGCAGCAGTGCTAGGATGTGAAGGCCTCCAAGACCTGGTATTTCAAAGTGGGTAAATTTAAACAAAATTGTGGCATAGGATTTCTTTTTGATGTTATTTTTTGGTGTCAAAGCCGCTACTTGATACTCAACATGGTAGCTCCTATTCAATCTACTCTTCATAATCATGGCATCTCTAAGGTAGAAAATTAATTGGATGAGGTTAAATATCCCCTTTTCACGTCAAAAAAAATTGGTTTTTCTAGGGATTAAAGGATTAACGTGGCGTTAAGTCCCTAAAGAGGTTAAAATACTTTATTATTCATTACAAAACACAAAGATCGGGCTGTTATTTTTTTCTTATGTCACTGCCACTCATGTCATTAAAGGGAGCACCACGGAGAACTGATAATGACAATTTCAGAAGCTCTTAAGGCTCTTCAAAACGTACGTCTGCTCTGCTTACAAACTCTTCCTGGGTAAAACAGACTGAAATATATCAAATTGAAGACTTTTACAGCCTAGTCTCAGTGCCAGATGATCAGTGGGCAGGTACGAGCTTTCAGGAGTCGTCGAGGCTGTAAAGCGTGGCATTTCATACTGACGTTCTCTCAGCTTCTGACCAAAGAGCACCACTTCCCATCAACAGCTGAGAAGATACTTCCAGTTTGGATCAAAGGATGGAGAAGGCTGGGCTATGCCAGGCCACCACAGGAGCAGGCACTTTTCAAATTAGGGTTTATACTCTTTCTCTACCCCAAACAAAAACAGTGATTTCAGCTCTGTTTCCATCATATTTTGCCATCTTGAGTTGGAAAAATCCCTACATCCAATGCCGACTTTTTGCGCCTGAGGAAACCAGGGCACAGATCTGTGATATGACTGCTCTTAGTCACTCAATTGTAAGTGACAAGGTGGCACTGGAACCCAGTTTCCTGACAATGATCCTTCCCCCCCCATTAACTACCTCCCCAGCTTCTGCATTCTCCTTCAGATGGATGGCTTGGTGACCAAGGGCTCATACTTGAAAGACGGATGTTGGAGATTACAACTCAGACCGAGACCACAGCACATGTCCAAGGTCACAGGGCCACACAGTGACCATCCATGACCTCAGACCAATGAGGCCCAGGTTCTGAGCTAACTGTACACAGTCTTCACAGATTCGGGAAGCCTAGTTTCACCTTTCATTCAAATCCATCCCGGAAGGCTCCTGGCCCTCTCCTGGGGGACATAAAGGCAAAACAATTGATTCAGACATCATCAGGACAGTCTATGCCGGGCAAAGAATAATGAGTCAAACATAGAATTGAGGGTTTGAGATAATAATGTCAAGTAACTTTCGTAAAAGTAGAGTCAGACAAGATAAAGAGCCATGAGAGGTAACATACAAAGCGCCACCAGGGTCAAAAGAGAGAGGTCTGTTCAAGTTGGGGAATCCAGAAATGATTCATGGGTGAGGAAGTGGCTTTTGCGTGAGTCTTGAAGGAAGGATACGTTTCAGGAGGTGTAGATAAGGCAAGGACTTTCAATCTGAAAGGAAACACATACTGACACCTGAAACTAACACAACACTGTAAATCAACTATACTTCAATACAAATAAATAAAAGAAAACACATACATGGAGAGGAAGGCAGAGAGCACTGTTCGGGAGGCCGTGAATGATGATTTCTTCAAGGCCAACTGATATGTCTTCCCCTCCAGGAAGCACTCCCTGATTGTTCCGGGCTCGTTAAGTACGCCCTCCAGTTCTCCCTCAGCACCCCAGGCACGCTCCCACCATCGCATTAGCCAGAACACCGTGTCACAGACTTGCCCCCATCAGACCCTCAACAACTTGAAGTCACTTCGGATCACTTTTTACATTGTTTTGTGTGTAACCCCAGCACAATGCCTGACCCATGGTAAGTTTCCCCCAGATATTTGTTAAATGTGTCAAGGGCTCAGTTTGGATCACTGAAAAGAAATCATCAAGAGAAGTCTTAAAAGGAAGTGTGGGGCCTATCTGGGGAGGGCCTTAGCGTCTGGGGTAGGAGCTGGTGCCTTATTCAGCATGTGATGGGGAGCAGGAAGGCGATGGAGCGGGAAAGGACGTGAATGGAGCTGCCCTTAGAGAAGAGCGCTCTGGCTCGGGAGTGAAAGATGGATCGGGGCAGGGAGAACCGGAACCTGAGCACCAGGCTAGGTGGGCTCCACAGGACACCCTGAGACTTCAGGGAGGCGGCCCTGACCTGCCCAGGGTCGAGGAGGTGGGGGTCAGGGAGATGAGCATAAGGCGAGTTGCAAGGAAAGGCGGGGGTGGGTGCATGTCCGTCCATAGCTCTGTGTTCCCTGGTCGGCAAGGATGGGAAAAGGGGCCTTTCTAACATCTATTTCTTGGAGGTGTGGTCCGCAAAATATCTACTGCCTATAGAGGGCTTTTAATTTTTCAGATGCGATAACCACAAGGGGAAAGAAATGGTACTTCTGCATCTTCACTGGAGAAAGTTAAGATACACAGACATGCAAGGTTTGGCCCAGAGAGACACAGGAAATCAAACTCAACTAAAACACTGGAAAATCACTGTTGACACAAAATCCAAGTTTTAGATGTTGTCCATATTCACACACACATACGCCCCCAAATCACCGGATTTTCAATTAGCGTTCAGTTAGTATGCCACAACAGGCCACGTTTTCAATTGGATGCTAACATGTATTTTACTGGTTTTCTTTAAATTCTGCATGTTTCATATTTGCCTCCAATAGAGCAAACTGCCAAACTTTTAAAAAGCTGCAGAAAGACCCAGAGGATCAGTAGGTAGGACAACGGAGAGCTGAAGACTCAGGGTGGTCAGTGAATTTTACCGTGGCCGCTCCTGCAGGCTCCTTTACATTGTTTCATTGTGTACTTGTCTACCCACATGTCCAGTTCAATGGTACACACGTGGCCTTTAGGGAGTCCCCAATCTAAATGTCCCGAGACTCAGTTCTTGCCTTTGAGAAAATGACAGATAATCAGCTTGAGAAGTCAATGCACGGGGACTTCCACTGGGGGTCCAGTGGTTAAGACTTCACCTTCCAATACCGGGGGTGCAGGTTCCATCCCCGGTCAGGGAGCTAAGGTCCCACATGCCTCACGGACAAAAAAAAACCCAAAATATAAAACAGAAGCAGGGTTGTAACAAATTCAATAAAGACTTTAAAAATGGTCCACATCAAAGGAAAAAACGTACCTTTAAAAAAATTTAAAAAGAAATCAACGCACGCACACCACGTGCCTCACTCCAAGCATCTCACCACCAAACAGCAGCAATACCATTGCAAAAATATTACCACAGAAGTACATAATCTATGATTACAGAGTTATGAGAATCAGTGGGAAAGCAGTAAAAAAGACAATGGCTAAAGGAGAAGTCTCCAAGTCAGGGTCATGGCTTCCCAATTTACTAGACGAATAGCTTTGGGCAAATTACTCAGACCACTTTGACCCTCAGTTTTTTCATCTACAAAATGAAGGTAATAGTAGTAATAAATACTTACTTAAGTGGGCTTTTTGGCAAGCTGAATAAGAAATCATATTGTAATATACGGCATAGTATTTTGATATATAATATATATACTGGCATGTACATAGCTTACGTAGTATGTGTATGTATCTATAGTATGACATATAGTATAAATATAGCATATTATACTATATTATTGATATATTGTTATGATATAACTTTAGCTTGAGTATGAAGGGACTATCTTGTAGCAGCAGCAGGGGCTGGGCGGCCTCCATGGGACAGGAGAAGAAGGGAGGGAAGGAACTTAACCTGCACAATACGTGCAGGAGTAGCAGTCACCTGGCAAGAAGGCAGGAAGGGGGAACCACTTGTCTGTACGTGCCTCAGCCTCAGGGACAGACAAACGGTGCATGGAAGTCTAGAGAAGCATGAACTGAAGGCAACAGCAGACAGGGATTGACTGATGGAGCCTGCTGAGGAGGAAGGGGAGGTAGATGCTAGTATAATTCGGAGAGACTTCCCCGGTAAGCCTGACCAGGAAACCGAAGCAGGTTGATGTCACAGGTACTATTTTCAATCAATAATTATTATGTGAATGCTAACATCAGCGTGCATCTTCACGTGGCCCTTTTCAACACTCCCGATGCACTCTGATGCCACGGTCTTCCTTGTTCCCTCACCTCAATGCAGTAAAGCTGCAGATGTATTGCTTTTCCTACTTTATAAAGATGAGAAACCTGCGAGCAAATATTCTAGGATCTGTGCAAAGCCACATAGGCACCTGAGGCACACTGCTGTGCCCTCGTAATGAGGGAGTCTTCCTGTTGGGTTGTGCCATTTTGGATGGTATCTAGTCTTTCTCTAGACCCCTTTGAATAATCCTGAAGGCCCAGGTCCACCTCTTTTGTTTCTTTTGCAACTTTCAAGTCCCTTGTCCCCCCCGTTCCCCTCCTTGAAACACACTGGAGCCCCTCTGGATGCTTGATCTTACAGGTGAACAGTGAATCCTCATGGAACCACGGACCGAATGGCCTTCCTGCTGGGGCACTTGTTTCACCATTCACAATGCCAGCTGGCCCTCAGGGCTGACTTCACATCCCCAAAGGGTTTGCCCTGAGCGAGGGATGGATTCTAGGGACCGGCACAGCTAATGTTGTGACACACTGGACATGGTGGAGCTGCTGACCAAAATGAGGAAGATGCCACCCTGGTCAGTAGCTGTGCCCTGAACCAGCTCCACTGCAAACAAGCTACTGGTGGCGGGGAACATGTCAGCCCTGCACGCTGTACCTCGAGGCACCACTCTCCAAGGGGCTCCCAAGTTATTGTATGGCCAGGGTGTCCAAATTCTTTTTTTTTTTTTTTTTTTTTTTGTGGTATGCGGGCCTCCCTCTGCTGCGGCCTCTCCCGTTGCGGAGCACAGGCTCCGGACGCGCAGGCCCAGCGGCCATGGCCCACGGGCCCAGCCGCTCCGCGGCACGTGGGATCCTCCCAGACTGGGGTGCGAACCCGGTTCCCCTGCATCGGCAGGCGGACGCACAGCCACTGCGCCACCAGGGAAGCCCCCAAATTCTTTTAAAGCTGAGGTGGCTTCTTGCACAGTGTATCCGCTCCTGGCTTTGGGAGAGGAAGGACAGCACGCTGGCCAAGCGTCCAGCTCTCTTACCCCTGGAACAGAGCAAGATCAGAGCTGACGACAATGCATTTTAGAAGAGACTTTTCTGGTAGGGTGACAAGTCCCTAAGCCAAAGATTCTCTGGAGCCAAAGCAATTGGAAAGGCAGCTCCTTAGCCCTTCCTCTCAGTTCTCATGGCTCCGTCCCTGTCCTGAGTCTGATCATCAGAATGTAATGTAGCTCGACGTTACTATCTTAGTTTCCCACAGAAAAGCCTGTGCTGAAATAAGATTTACTGTTATGCCCTTAGCCTTTATAGAGGGTTGATAAGAGCAACATTTGAGGAGTGTATCTCTGCCTTTGTAGAACTGCAGTGGAAGATGGTGTCCATTGGGCTACCTGGTGTCCCACGCAGCCCTGATCAATAAATCCCCCTTCCACCCAATGCCGGGGAAAGTCTATCTCTCCCAACTTATATTCCTTCTCTCTTCAGATATTCCTGACTGGATAACCAAGTGTGCATTCCTTTTCTTTTTTTCTTTTTTCCTTCATTTCTATTACACTGGCACTGAACTCAATCCTCAACTTTAGTAAATGACCCCATCCCTCTCTCTGCCCACGTCTGCTTCTCTCTCCTTTCTTTTTATTTGCTTTTATCTCTTAATGGTCATTTTATGTATGGCTAATTTTGTAGGCTGCTCAAATCCTGCCCCCCATTTAAGAAAAGAAGAAATAATAGATGATTGATAGACAGAGATACATGAAAAGGATTAGGTAAGTTGATTAAGCTTTGGGTGAACGGATGGAGGTGAGGGGTGGGTGGATAGACTGAACTGAGTTTCATCATTTCATTCACACAATTAACCTGAAATGGAATCAGGAGTCCAGAGTCAGCCCTGTTATTGAAACAAGATTTCCATTCAATCGAACTTAGCAAAAATATATTGAATATCTATAACATGAACGCAAAATTTTCCGGGATACAGTTTGTGTTTTATTCATATTTATATCCAGCACAAGGCTGCCATTATAGTAGGTGCTCACAAAATGTTTGAGGCAAGTTGAATTCAATTAAACTAGAAACTTACTCTACCAGATGCAATACCCAACTCCCAGAGCCCACCACATCCTTGGGGAGATATAATTCACAAACCTGAATAGATCGCAATGGCCATATAATCAATACTCCCCTCCTAGACCAGTCATGCTGATCGCCCCAGACCATGCTCATTCCTGCTGCGGGCCTTTCTCAGGCTACTTCCCCATCCACAACGCCCACTCCCTTCCCATCCATTTAACCAGCTCCTACCAGCCTTTGAGACTTAAATCAAGTCTCACCACCATAAAACTTGTTTCCAATCCCAGCCAGCCCACATTGATTTCCCCTTCCCTGATCATCCACTGCACATGAGGCTCCTCAGGGACCTCCGACAGCTCATGACTCGCCCACCCAAACCTCCCACGGGGGCCTCAATTTCAGCGTGTACAGAGTGGAACCTCCCCCTCCAACTGCCAAGCAATCTGAGTCGGGGTGTGTGTGTGTGTGTGTGTGTGTGTGTGTGTGTGTGTGTGTGTGCAGGTCCTGTGATGAAACTACCAGAGACAGAGATCAGATCCTGGCCCTACCACTGTGTTGGCATTGATCATTGGTCAGGGTTCAATCAAAGATGCAGAACCACTGGGATGAATCTATTGTGTTGGCCAAACATTTCTTTTGTATTTTTCCATAAGATGTTACAGGAAAACCTGAACGAATTTTTGGCCAACCCAGTGTGTATGTGTGTGTGTGTGTGTGTGTGTCTGTGTGTGTCTGTGTGCATGTATGTGATATGCGTGTCTATATATGTATATGCATCCCTATATTTATGTAAAGGAGTTTATTTAAAGAGATTTGACCTTACACAATTGTGGGAGCTGGTCTCTCTAAGATGTGTCTTTGTATCTGATGCTGGAGCTTAAAATCGGCAGGGCAGGCAGCTGGGAAGGGAAGATGAAGGGTGCCAACTAAAAACTGTCACCATCTGCCTCTGCAAGGATGAGGTCACTGGCCACTGCAGCTGCTGACCTTCAACACACCCTGAAAGGAGCTCGGGGCGGAGATCGGAAACGAGGCACTCTGTGCTCTGGCAAAAACTGGCAGAACAGGACTTCAGATAATCATTTTCAGGAGAAGATTTTATGAGCCCAATTTCTTGCATCTTCTCCTATCTAGAAAAGCACTAAAATCATTAATGGAGATATCTGCTCCTCGTGACTGGCAGCAACCTTCTGCCAAAATGTGCAATTGATTACACTGATTCCCCTTCACCTAAATCACACATATACTGACCTCCCCCCACCTCTTCGGAGCAGTTTCTCAGAGCTATCTGAGAGGCCGTCTCCAGGGCTACAGTCCTCATTTTACCCCCAAAAGAACTTCACTCACAACTCTCACATTGTGTATCTTTTTCAGTCGACAAGAGCAATAAGGTGTTTCTCACAAGGATAGCTGGTGCCCACAGGATGGACTAAAGCCCATGTCAGTTCCACTTTTAGTCCAGTCCTAGAGTGTGGGTGTCTCACAGAAGCCTGAGTCCTTTACGACAGACCTAAACACACACTTGCCCTGGCGTTTGGAAACTGAAAAAGGATTCAGGGGAAGGTTGCTGGTCCAACTACCTCCATACCAGCGAAGCGAACCAGTAGGTCGGTGACAATGTGTGCGAGCTACAGAAGGGCTGCCCCGTCTGCCCTCTAAGTCTTCCACAAGAATCTCTCTCATGACCTACCTTAACCCAAAATACCTAAGAAAGAGAATTTCGAGAAATTCCCATAGCCTAGCCAAGTTGAAACATTTTGAAGTCACCACAACCACGTATAATCTTCGTGGTCTCGAACAAGTGACAATTTTCCGAGCTGCGGTTTTCCCATTTGTAAATTGGCAATAAGAGAGCAAAGCATTCTCCTGAGAATTAAATATAATTATATCTATTGAGTTCTCAGTACAGTGTCTGGCATAGAGTTAGTGCTCGATAAGTGGTATCTATTAAGATCAATCTGTCTTCCTCCTCCTATTTTCCTAGCTCGGTCCGTGGCCTTAAAATCTACCCCTTCACCCAAGCTTGGGCTTGACTCCAAGTGGTGGATGAATTGGCTGAGACGTCATGAAGAGGTTCTGCCTTTGCCAAGAGACTTCTGGGAGGCCGGTCTCTTTCCAAGGAGCTTGAGGGGTCCTCCGTGTGCCAGGGTCTTGCAGTTGCCCCGTCACCTGCCTGTCCATCCGTGGCTGACACGACACACCCTACCTGTTCTCAGCCTGGGCCTCTAACAGCAGCATGTCTACCTTCTTCCCAACTCCCCAGACCACAGACTCAGGCAAGGGCCTTCATGGTCCCCAGGACAGCCTTGAGGACTGGGCTTCTTTCCAGGGCACACAGTGATGGCTCTGGCTGGGACAGGCACCCCAGGAAGCCTCACCTGGGAGCAGACAGCCTGCATCTGGGTCCTTGGCCTGGAGCATAAAGACCCTAGGCTTTCTTTTTCCAAAAGGGGACAGGCAGCTCTTCACGGCAGAAAAAGAAGTCCAAATCACCATAAAACCCTGGAGCTGGTGTAAAACAGGAAGTTCTGGTCTTTCCCCAGGGCTCTCAGTTGCCCAGGAAGTCTTAAGTTCCTTCCAGGAACTCAGGCCATATTAAAAGCGAAAATTCAGAATTTTATGCTTTCCCTGCCCCCTAGAGAAATGAGGTCTTTTTTGTCAACGTTGTTTAAATGAAATTAGAGCCTTTGTTTTTTTAATAATTCCTACTAGGACAGTGAATAAAAACTCAAGGAGCAATTAAAAAAAAAAAACAAAAACTAGAAGTCAGCCTTGAACTCTACCCTCCCCTTGACTTCGCATATCCAATCAATTACAAAGCCCAAGCCTTGCCAATAATCCCCGGTTTAAGACTCAGTGTGTCTCCCTCCTTCTATCCTTACTCTCACCACATTAGTTTAGAGCCGACTATGAAAGAAGAAAAGGCAAATCCAACACACCACTCCCCAGTTTACAATTGACTCCTCTATTCTTTTCAAGGCCATATTCCTTTATATATCCCTAGGGGCTGGCTCTCCATGACCTAGACCCTGCCCCTTGTCCAGCCACAATACACAATAGGCCTATTATGCCACAGTCTCAGCATTGTGCTACATGTGACCTTTTTCTGTTTTTATTTGTTTTCACAGTAACCTACACCTATATAGGAACTGACACTGACAACACCATGCCTATCTGCTCCTCGTCACTACATCCTCAACCACACGTAACCACCCATAACGAGATTAGCTACACGATTCTACATCTATGCTAAGCCTCCCTGCTCACCCTACATCCACTCTCTGAGTTTTGAGGAACAGCTGGCCAGAGGGAGAGTCTGGAACTGCAGAAGAGACACACACACTCAGAATTGTTGTCTCAAACTACCCAGTGTGAAGAGAGAAGAAGAGGTCAAATCCCTTTTGCTTCCAGCCTTTGAAAAAAGTAGCTCCACTCAAGGAGAAATGTAGATCAGTGGGTGTCATCCATTAGTGAGGAACTCATTCCTCCTCCATGGGGCACAGCATGAGGCCAAGACTATCATTGCGGTACAGGGGTTTTGAACCATGGGGAGTGGTCTCTGGAGAAGGCTCAAGTGATGGGCTTCATGTGGATAAATCCTCTGACATTTCATTCAAGCTTATGTGTGAACATACCTCTTTTGAAGAAAAGGATCCAAAGCTTTCATCAGATTCTCAAAAGGATTCCTGACCCCAAAATATTGTAGAGCCACCCTACATGGAAACGTGAGTGACTGGAAAGGCGGTGGGCCCTGAGATATGCCCAGGTGGTAGGGGTCGGGGTGGGGAGGATACAGCTCTGCCTACTGAGGTTGTAGAAGACTGGATAAGGAGTGTGGCTGACGCCCAGTGTCTCGGGAACCCACACTGCATTCATGTACCCCCGCTAATGTGCACCGTGCAGAGCTCTGGAAAGGATTATGGGCTGAATTTCCACCTTCATTATCCCCTCAGCTGGACACTACGTGCAATGAACAACCTCCTCCACTGTACGCAGTAGCCCTCGGAAGCTGCAGCTCACTTCCAACCTAACCGAAGAGAGGATGCATCTCCTCTTCCGGGATGACACTGCCTGGAAGGTACTGCCAGTATCTTCTTTTTTTTTTTAATTTATTTATTTGTTTATTTTTTTGGCTGCGTTGGGTCTTTGTTGGTGCACGCGGGCTTTCTGTAATTGCAGCAAGTGGGGGCTACTCTTCGTTGTGGTGCACAGGCTTCTCATTGCCGTGGCTTCTCTTGTTGCGGAGCACGGGCTCTAGGCGTGCGGGCTCCAGTAGTTGTGGCTCGCGGGCTCTAGAGCGCAGGCTCAGTAGTTGTGGAACACGGGCTTAGTTGCTCCACGGCACATGGGATCTTCCTGGACCAGGGCTTGAACCCGTGTCCCCTGCACTGGCAGACGGATTCTTAACCACTGCGCCACCAAGGAAGTCCCTGCCAGTATCTTCTGCCTCAGACCCGTCCATCTCAGATCCTCTGCATTCCTAATTATTTATGCTCTGCCAAAGGCACCTCTTGTGCTGTTGCTTTCTATGATAGAGTGCTCTTCTAGTGCATTTCACTGTTTGTGCTTGAATTCTTTACGAGGAGAAGGTATGTAACGCTTTGCTGTCCCCTGCCTCAGGGTGCCTAGTACATCAGCAGATGTGTTCGTTGAGTGATTGTATGGCACCTTCATCCAGCCACAACCCACCAGTGGGCATGCAAGACACACCCAGCGGACCACCCCGCCATGTTCTTCCATCAGCATCCCCTTAACTGGAGGAAACCCACACAGCTCTCCTCTTGCCTCCCATACCCCATGCTTCTCTCATTCCCAAAGCAATCACACCCTCAGTGGAGAGAAGGGGAGAGAGAAGGTGTGTTTTGAATGAAGGGATA
This sequence comes from Physeter macrocephalus, assembly GCF_002837175.3. Classification (NCBI taxonomy): domain Eukaryota; kingdom Metazoa; phylum Chordata; class Mammalia; order Artiodactyla; family Physeteridae; genus Physeter; species Physeter macrocephalus. The sequence goes on from NC_041215.1 coordinate 29,132,890, forward strand.
AGAAGAAGGAAGGGGAGTTACTGAGGAAAGGGTGAAGCAACAGTACTAGTGACTGGGAGAGACCGTCCTACAAGGGGAAGAGCGGGTGGCCCAAGAACACCCCTGTACCTGGCTCCCTTTGGCACACTCTGAATGTTCAGCGTGCTGGGCACTGTGCTCCCTGCTCTGGATAAAATTCAATCCTTGCCTTGTGGAGTTTGCTGTCTCAGCTCAGAGGTTAAGACATTTGTTCCAGATTAGGAGATTAGCAAGAGACAAGCCAGACTCAAGTCCTGTCCTCGTTTTCTAATTCCTCGCTCTGTTTACTTTAAGCAACAGCCACTGTAGAACATAATCCAAAACCTAATCAATCACCACCACCCGTCCACAGCCTCAGGACCCACATCACCCAGTCAGGAGTGTGCCTTCTTTGTTTGAGGCCCAGAAGCTTGTCAGCTCCACCGTTATCTCAGATCCTTTGGTGGCCATGTTCATTGTCAACCCAGCATTCCAGGATCGTGGATTGTGGTACCTGAGAGAATTCCTTGCTGAGTGAGCTTGGGTTCCTGCGATGCTTAGGGAACCTCTGTTAAATGCCCTGTCCCCGCAGGAAGACAACCATAAAGAATTTCATGACTATTTCTCCAGGAAGCAAAAGCATAGGATTTTTACAGTTTGGGTACCAGGTTGAGGATATGGTGACTCACAAGCATATTCATACCAGGCATCCTTCCCTCCTTCACACTCGTGTCTGCAGAGCCTGAGCGGTGCCCTCTCTGGGTCATTCTGGGGTAGAACTGAGGCTCCACAGAACTGCAGCCAGAGCCGCATCAGACCTGGGTTCCCTGCAGACTCAGGCAGCAGGAGCTGAACGACTCCTCCTCTGAGTCTCACTGTGCCTATTTCCAACAGGAAGGGGTTCAATAAGATCAGAGCCTATCAAACTGTTCTTTTAGTTCCAGAACACTTTCTTCAAAAGAAAACAATGCGAAAGGGAGGGTGGGAGGGAGACGCAAGAAGGAAGAGATATGGGGATATACGACTATGTATAGCTGATTCACTTTGTTATAAAGCAGAAACTAACACACCATTGTAAAGCAATTAGACTCCGATAAAGGTGTTTAAAAAAAAAAACTGATTAGAAACAAATGGGTCCAAGATGGTGGACAAGGAAAAAAAGAAAACAATGCCAAGAAGGATAAACAAATACAGCAAATAACAGCAGAGCTCCACTGGTTGAAAGGATCCCCGGGCTCCGAGGGAGGCCTGAAATTCTACCCTGCTCAGCCAGATAAGCCTTAAGGCAGCTCCAAGGGACCCCCCGGGCCCCACAGAACAGAGCTTCGAGAACAGTGGGCTAGATGATCCCTAGCAATCCTTGACATTTCTAAAGTCATATCATAAGGCCTCTATTATTAAATCTTGATTCTCACTTGGCTTTTATTAATTTGTTACCCATCTTCTTAACTCCAGTGACAGAAATGGAGGACCACTTGTTCAGGAAGTGGTAGGAAACATCCTGCACCTATCTCTTCCCTGCAGGATTTTAAACCAAAGGTGTTTGCTGTCCTCAATTACAGCATACCTTTCTATGGTGCACACTACATCCAGCACGGGTCACATCACTGCCCTCTCCAAGTATGGCTTCTTTACATTGAATATGCCAGCTACCCTGCTATGGGTATCCTTGGGCTCCCTGGATGTCAGCCTTGAACACAAGCCTCTTGCACCTTCTCAGTGCCTAGAGAAATGGCGGTTGAACATCCTTCTCTGGCAGGAGTCATGTTCTTTGTCTTAGTTTTCATGCTTGGCTTCTGAATGTGCCAGGTCATATTCTCTACATGTATGTCTGTGGTCACTAATCTCTCATACAACATGTCAAAAACTCTTACAGAAGTTTAACTCCTCACTTAAACTTGCCAAATATTTTTAAATAATGAGATGAGCTTGCTAAAACCACTCATTTGTTCTCTAACAAGTAATGTTATAGACTGAATGTTTGCATCTCCCCAAAATTCACGTGCTGAAACCCTACCCTCTGAAGTGATGGTGTTAGGAGATGGGGCCTTTGGGAAGTAACCGGGATTAAATGAGGTCCTGAGGGTGGAGACCTCGTATGAGTCACAAGAGCACTTGCTTCCTTCTCCACTCTCTGCCGTGTGATGACACAGCCAGAAGTCGGCGGTCTGCAGCCCAGAGGAGCCTGCCCCAGAATGTGACTGTGCTGGTACCTGATCTTGCACTTCTAGCCTCCAGAACTGAGAGAAATAAATGTCTATAAGCATCCCAGTCTATGATACATTGTTATGGTAGCCCCAACTAATTAAGTATCAAAACAAAATTTGGTATTCCCTGCTAGCCTCAAAAACACTAATACCTGTAAGAGTCAGAGAAGCTCAAAAAACAAACCAAAAAATCCCAAAAAACAAAAACAGGTGATTGGGTCCCATCCCTGTACACTCGGTCAGTCAGTTGGGGAGGGCCCTGATGTCTATATTGTTAACAAGTTGCCCAGCTGACTGATGCTGGGAGAGTGATGAGTTCTGAAGACATGGAATTTTCACATTTGGAAGCCTCTTAGACTCTGCTGATTTTGATTGTATCTTTTCCCTGTAATAAACAGCAGCCATGAATATAATAGGTTCTGCGTGTTCTGTGAGTCTCTCTAGTGAAACAAACCTGAGATGGTTTTGGGAAATCGCTGAGTTTGCAGTTGGTGTCAGAAGTGAGGGTGGTCTTATAATTCAAAAAGACACATGCACCCCAATGTTCACTGCAGCACTATTTACAATAGCCTGGTCATGGAAGCAACCTAAATGCCCATCAACAGATGAATGGATAAAGAAGAAGTGGTACATATATACAATGGAACATTACTCAGTCAAAAAAGGAACGAAATTGGGTCTTTTGTAGAGACGTGGATGGATCTAGAGACTGTCATAACAGAGTGAAGTAAGTCAGAAAGAGAAAAACAAATATCACATATTAACACATATATGTGGAACCTAGAAAAATGGTACAGATGAACCGGTTTGCAGAGCAGAAATAGAGACACAGATGTAGAGAACAAACGTATGGACACCAAGGGGGGAAAGTGGCGGGGGTGGGGTGGGGATGGGGGTGTGATGAATTGGGAGATTGGGACTGACATGTATACACTGATGTGTATAAAATTGATGACTAGTAAGAACCTGCTGTATAAAAAAAATAAATAAAATAAAATTCAAAAAAAAAGAAGTGAGGGTGGTCTTGTGTGGAATTTTCCTTCTAAATTTGTAGGTTGAATCCTTGCGTTTGGGATCAGAAGTCTTGGGCAGACTTGGCAGTCTGGAGGACTGTGTCTATAACCTTGCAGTTTGGCTGACTCCAGGTAGGAGGTATAAGGAAAGCCATCCAAGCCCCAACTTAGTACTTCCACAGAGAAGGGGGCCTCCTCACCCATCAAAGTCCCAGTCAGCTGGGTCTGTGAGAGCTCTCCAGCACTGACTGTGGCGCTTAGGTCTGGTGCTAATAACACTACTGACAATGTCCGTTGAGATCATAAATACCTGCATTTGTACATTTCCCTTCACAGCACAGTTGTCATGTTATTAAAATATCACTTTGTGTTATTTAATCCTTTTTACTTCGCAGAACCTTCTTCTACCTGTGACCTCATTTTACCCTCACTATGTGCCTAAGAAAGAAGAGGCAGGCTTATTATACTGACTGTTCAGACGGGATGCATGATGTGACTTGTGCAGGGTGACACCCACCACAAGAGTGACAGCCAGCCCTGGACCCAGAACTCTCAGCTCCGGGTTCCTTTGAAGATTCCAGCCAGCCAGGAAGAAAGTCTGAAATTCCCCTCTCCATTTCTTTAAGACTGTCTCTACCGCTTAGAAATACTACAAAGAAGCTGAACATTGATAGAGGAAGAGCAAAATTAGCCAGTGTCTGACCTAAGCCGTATTTGCAATAACTCTCCTGTATTCTCTGATGGCCCAGGAAGCTTCTCCGTCTTTGTAGTGGACACTGTCAGTGCTCTGCTCAGATCACCTTGAGCTCCTTTTCTGTGCACACCTCCCCTGAGCTTCAGTGTGCTTCTCAAACAGCCTGTACAATTGAGAACTATCCCAGGGAACAGAACCATGTTGCATGAAGACCCAGAAAGCTGGACGCGTTCCCCCCTGGGGTAACCCTGAGCCAGTGACTGATGGGTGTGGTATATGAAAGCCCAGCGCTCCTGCCTCTGCTTGGAAGTCATAACACACTCCAGAGGTCTCCTGTGGGATCAGGATACAGCTGTCATGTGCAGAACTTTTCCTGAAACCATATTCTTACTTAATTCTTCCCTTTTCAGATTCTCCTGGGAGCACCTCCTTAGCAAATTACTAATATACAAATGCTCATCTCAGGGTCTGCTTCTTGGGAACCCGACCCAAGACACTTGCTAACTCCTGTCTGCCATAGAAAGAATCAGAATCTTGGGTCATTGGAATCAGGAGAGCACCCAAGTTTGTCTCTGCAGGGAAAATATCACCAAATACTGAGGGGTCTGATGGAAAAAGACCTCTGAACCCAATAGATTTGGGTGTGAAATGGGGGCTTAGACACTTGCTAGCCATGTCACCTTAGGAAGATTACCAAACTTCTCTGAGATTCAACTGTCCAATCTACAATTTGTGGGAACAGGGTAGTGTTATGAGCTGAACTGGGTCCCCCTAAAATTCCTGTGTTGCAGCCCTAAACCCCAGGGCCTCAGAATGTGACTATATTTGGAAAGAGCCTGAAAAGAGGTAATTAAAGTAAAACGAGGTCATAGGGGTGTGCCCTAATCCAATATGACTGGTGTCCTTATAAGAAGAGGAGATTAGAACACAGACACACATACAGGCAGAGACCACAGGAAGCCACAGGGAGAAGGAGGCCACTTGCAAGCCAAGGAGAGACACCTCAGGGGAAAAAAAATAAAAAACCTGACAACACCTTGATCTTGGACCTCTAGCCTCCAAACTCTGAAGAAATAAATTTCTGTTGCTTAACCCACCCAGTCTGTGGCACTTTGTTATGGCAGCCCTAGCAAACTAACACAGTTGAGAATAATGATATCTCCCTGGCAGGTTCACTGTGAAGCTTCAGTAAGAACAAGGTGTTGAAGAATATCTGGGAAAGTCAGGGCGGGTACATAGTGAGAGCTCAGCAACTGGTATGAGCTTCCTCCCGACCCCTCCAATATGCTGTATTTCTCCTGCAGGATTTACCACATATGAGTCTTGTAATAGAGCGTGTGTGTGTGTGTGTGTGTGTGTGTGTGTGTGTGTGTATAAATTCCCTATGCTAGAATGTAAGCTCCTTGAGGGCTGAGATTGTCTTTTAAAGACCTTTTTAATCTTCATATCCACAGTGCCAAGCTCAGTACATACGTACCATATAAGAAATGCTTGTGGAATGAATGAATGAGTGAGTGAATGAATGAAAACCCCAACACTTTCACAAACGATAAAACTAAGGCTGGAGGAGTGATAGGACTTGGCCAGGGCCACCCAGCTAGTCAGTGACTGAGCCAGGGGAGAGTGTCCCGGGAATCCTGACTCCCTGTCCAGGGCGCTTCTTTCTCTTTGCCATCTCCTTCAGCACCAACACTGGCACTGTTCAGAAATCAACTCCCTTGGCACACAGGAAGTGCTTTTACCCTCCTGTTCTCCCTTGCTCTGCTGAGGCTCAGAGTCACTTCTCTGGGTTCTGCAAACACAGAGCCTCTCGTGGGTCTCCCTGAAGACAGCTAGACTAAGAGCAGGTCCGGCTCCTGCCCTTGGACAGCTCACAGTCAAGCCAAAGAAGCCCATGTCACGCACACTAACAGCCACTGCAGTCATTCTGGCAGAACAGATATCCTGTTAGAATTCAGTGCCCGGCTGCATGGCCCTGGCTCCATAAATATGCTCTCTTACCCTCCCCTTAGGCCCAAGTCCTCGAGGTAGTGATGTTGGCAGGGGGGAGGGTCTGGCCCAGCAGCCAGTCAACCGAGACGCATCACTTGGAAAATGATTCCTGGCACGGGGCTAGGGTGGAAGTTGCAGACAGGCAGCTTGAACTCCAGATCATTTTTGAGGAGTTCTTATCACTTAGAGATACCTACTGAAGTCTTCCAGATGGAATACGATATCTGGGATTTGCTTCAAAATAATCCAGGGCACGATGGGAAGTGGGGAGAGAGATGAATCAACATAGGTATGAGTTAATGGCTGCAGCAGGGAATGGGTACATGGAGGTTTATTATATGATTTTCTTTTTGTGCCTATGTGTTTGCAACATTCCGAAATCAAAAGCTTAACGTTTTTACTTAGTAACTGTACAAGAGTTAACTTAGCAGGTCTGAAACTGGTACTCTTAGAAAGGCCCTTGACTGGCAGCTGGGAACCTGGCTGGTAAACAGTTCCCTACATGGATAGAAAACAGTCCCCAACTGAGAAGAGCCACTCGCGATACCTAGACTGGGAAACAACATGGTTTATGCTGGACACTTGCTTTCCCCCCGGAGTCTGGAATTTTAGTACGTGCTCAGCAGAGTGGCCGGCTCCCAGTAAAAACTTGGGTGCCGCGTCCCTGATGGGCTTCCCTGCACGGAAGCATCACACGCAGATCGCTGCCTGTCGGTGCTGGGCAAGAGTGGGCTCCGTGTGAGCCCTCCTGGGAGGGAGGAAGCAGAGGAAAAGCCAGAGCAAAAGAGGCCTGGGTGCCACCTCCGCCTTTTCCCGTTATGATCCGCCTGCATCTCCTGCAACCTGACTGCCGTACAACGGCTATCTGCCGAGCCCAGGGAGTCCCTCCAGTGAGTCTCCAAACATGGGGGTAGCCCTGGGGACCCCCGCCACGCTTTATTTTATTTTATTAGTCTTTTTTAAACATTTTTATTGAAATATAATTGATTTACAATGTGAATCTGAAACTGCTATACTTAGAAAGGCCCTTGACTGGCATCTGGGAACTTGGCTGTTTACACTTCAGGTATAAGTAACTATCATTTTAAAATCAGGAGATTTTACATAAAAGTTTGGGTTTCCAGTTTCTCTTGAAAGAGCACAAAACCCGACAACCCTGGATCTTTGCCAGGAGTTGAGCGTGGCCTCTCCAATTCTACAGCTCCCACCAAGACAGCCTCACGTGTTCAGTGTTGATATTTTCTGGCCGGCCTCTGCAAGCATTTGAGTTTTACACTCTGGAGTAGAAGGAGGGGGTTTTGACAGGTGCCTCAGAAACACAGGTTCCTGAGGTGTGTTCCTTAAAAGGCACTGAGTCGCTGTCCATTACATTTCCTTCAGGCTCTTCGAGTCCAACAGATTCAGCAAATATTTACAAAGAACTTAAGAGTTACTAGATTTGTGCTAATAATATTAACAAACAGTGGTAATACTTACCATTTACTTGTTCTGTTCCAGGCTTTACCTGCATCATTCCTAATACTGATAACACCTGCAAGGTAGATCTTATAATTGCCACTTCCGAGGTCATTTGTTCTGCGACTGCTGGGCGTCTAGACCACATGCAGGCAAAGTCCTAGGCAGTGGAAACCTAGGGGCAAATAAGACAAGGTTCCTGCTTGCATCACCTTACATTTTTATCAGTAAAGACAGACAACAAATTAGTCAACAGATGAATAAATATTGTATGTATCAGGCAATAATAAGTACTGTGAAATAAAATCAAGCCAGAGGAAGGGCCAGAGAGGGAGGGACTTGAAGATGTGTAATCAGAAAGGACTTCTCTGAGGACATAATATTTGAGCAAGTGGCTGAATGAGGTACAAGTGCGAGCTTGCAGGCTTGGGGCTGGGGAATAGCTTCCCAGGATCCGAAAGAGCGTGTGCAAAAGTCCTGAAGCAGAAGTGAGCTTGGTTTGTCTGAGTTGTTAGAGCTTGGTGAGCAAGAGGTCAAAAAGGTCAGCAGTACCTGCATTATGAGGGTCGATAGAAGGACTTTTGGATGTTATGCTGGGTGAGATAGGAAAATCCTGGAGTGTTTTAACCAGGACGTAGACCCAGAGGTGGAAATGGAGGGTCAGAGACTATAAATAACATTGCCCATAAATAGCAGAGGCAGATTTCAACCCCATGTCTATCTGATTCCAGATAGAGTCCAGGGTCCATGCCATTGCAAAGGGAATGTTTCTTTCTTTGAAAACTCTCAGGGAACTGAAAACCCAACAAAACTCTCAGTTTCCCTTTGCTCTGGGACCCACCCTCCTAAACTCAGAGTTCATGGAAGCTTCCTAGTCTGAGAAAGGGGCATCTGTTACATTCGGCTTCTTGGCCAAGATCAAGTGTAGGTAGATATTGCTTAATGATCATTAAAAATTAGCAACACACTATTAACAATAGCCCAGACACTGAAGCAACCTGTGTCCATTGACAGATGAATGGATAAAGAAGATGTGAGATGCACACACACACACACACACACACACACACACACACATTGGAATACTACTCAGCCATAAAAAAGAATGAAATAATGCCATTTGTAGCAACATAGATGGACCTAGAGATTATCACACTAAGTGAAGTAAGTCAGACAGAGAAAGACAAATATCACGTGATATCACTTATACGTGGAATCTACAAAGTAGCACAAATGAACTTATTTACAAAACAAATAACTCACAGACATAGAAAACAATCTTATGGTTATCAAAGGGGAAGGGAGGGATAAATTGGGAGTATGGGATTAACAGATGCACACTACCGTATATAAAATAGATAAGGAACAAGGATTTACTGTATAGCACAGGGAACTATGTTCAATATCTTGCAATAAACTATAATGGAAAAGAATCAAAAATAAAATATAGATATATACGTATATATGTGTGTAACCAAATCACTTTGCCGTACGCCTGAAACTAACTCAATATTGTAAATCAACTATACATCAATTTTAAAAAATTACTAACACAGGAGCGTGTTCACATGAAGTCATTCATGACAACTCATGGGTACGTACAGTTTTTGTCCATCAAATCACTTGAAAACCACAGATATGCTTGCTATTTAAAACAACTTGAGAAAAAGCCTTATTTAAGAAAAAGAGAATCATCTTGTAATACAAATTATGACTTCCTACCTCCTTTCTTCCCTGAATTATGGTTTCTGTACATGGGGTTTTCTTAAAGCAGTTATTAACTCAGATGGCTGAGTTATTAGTGTCAGCACCACTGCACTGTATCACCCTTACTAAGATCTATAACATTAGACACAGCGTGCTGAAGTTTACGTGTGATTAAACCCCCTCTCCTCTTGGTGGAGAAGGCTCTACACCCACTGGAACTGGCCCATCAAGTCTAGGGAATTACACCACCTCTTTAGAATTCTCATCCTCTCCTCACTGTTATATTAAAATAGTCGCCCTGAGACACTGGGACACTGGATTCTTTTAGTTCTATATCTGAATTTTATTTGGCCAAACAGAAGCAGCCTTTAATTCTCAAGAGGACTCCCACAGGAAGAAAACGTAGGTGTGCTCTGAGCCTGCTGATGATCAAAGAGAGAAACCAACTTTTGTGCCAGCAACTCTTGATTATTCAGGGGTGGTTGATCCAATTTGTGGATTAGCTGGGCCTCTTGGCCTTTCCTGATTTCACTGATCATTAGCCCATGGCCCCCTCGGGCCAGGAAGATAAAAGGAGTGCCAGGCAAAGCGGTCCAGTGGCTTCTTGGCGGGTCCCGTAAAAGGGGGCAGGGCAGAGAGGCAGTCATAGGCAATGGGGAAAATGAGGTTTAGGGATTATCCGGATTTCACTGAGCTGGTTTCTCCATAGCTCCCTGGCCCCCCACCTGAGTGCCTAACTCTGGATAATGGATAGTTTACCTTGGATGGGGTGGAGCACAGAAATGGCCCAGTGGATTCTGAAAGTGATATTTCAAGTTCCCTGGGGGGCAGGGCTGTGAAGCTGCCCTTTACAAGGCAGGAGATCATCAGAGCATCAGGTTCCTCCCCATTTCAGGGCAGGCATGGGGAGGTGGGGTTGTTGGCTTTTATACAGGACATTTCTGCACCAGAACAGCACTGCTTTTAACCCTAGAAGGGGGAGAGTTCATCCTCTTACAAAGCACTTTCTAGGATTCCAAAAGTTCCCAAGGAGGGTGGGAGGGGAGAGAGAAAGAGAAGGAGGGAGGGAAAAAAAGGAGGATGGAGGAGGAAGAAGAGAAAGAAATAAAGAGAGAAGGATGGGGGTAAGGGAAGAAGGCCTGGGGTGGACGGGAGGGGTAGGAGAAACTGCAGTCCAGCCTGAAGGGGTTTTGATTCCAAAAGTCCTAGAACAAAACCTTCTCAATGATCAGATCCGACTGATGAACAAGAGCCATGGGGAGCGTAAATCCAGCCCCTCCACTAAGTCAAGCCAGGAAAGAGGGCTATAGAGGGATTTGGCAGAAGCAGAGAGGCAGGTCTTCAGAGGCCAGATCTGCCACTTAGCCACTGTGTCTTTGGGTGAGTTACCCTCGAAGCGTCAATTTCCACATGTAAACATTAAGGATAATATGAGTGAAATTCCTTCATACTGCTGGGAGAAAAACTGAGATGCCCAAGTACAGGTACCAGCCCAATAGGGGACACATGGAAAGCACTGGATGGATGAACAGAGTTCCAGAAGGGGCGTGAGCCTCAGTCCTTGCAGAGATGCCCACATCCTCATCACTCACATCCTGTTCCTGGCACCTGAGTGCGCGGCCAGTTCCATCACCCCGTGGCGTTTCAGCTGTTGCTGGTAGGAAGGTATCCAGGACACCACTGGGCTCATTTATGGATTGTCCTAGACCCACAGTCTCGGGGCAAGGAGTCTGGTCTGGGCATTTGAGATCCAAGTCTTGGATGATACTGGCTTGTTCTGTGATATTGAGAAGTCATATGCTTTCTCTTAAATCTGTGTTGCTTTTCTTTAAATGGGAACAAGAATTCCTCCTGACTCTTTGAGGAGTTGAATAGTGTGAGCTAAAGAGTGAAAAGTGCCATAAATGAAAGAATGATGCAGGAGAGTTAGAAAAACAATTTTTTTTAGTTACTCAAAGTGACTTCCTATTTTTCAAAGTTTTTAGCAAATATTTATAGTCTAACGAAGGAACTCTATGGAGCCAGATGCCCAGAGAGTAACCTCAGGCCTCCCTCCTTGCCCCAAAGACAAGGAATTACAGGCAGTCCTCACAGGACACTCACTAACCCAGCGCCAGCAGCGAGCTCAACTCGGTGCCAGAAGCTGGAGATGCAGAGGTAAAGTCAACACTTTTCTTATCCAGAGACAGAAGGATCAAGAGGCTGCATGAACTTCTCAAACTTTCTGGTCTCAGGCTCCCTTTACATGCTTAACAATTATAATGTGTTTACATCTATTTATATTTATCACATCATAAGTTAAAACAAGTATTTAAAACACAAGAACACACAAGCACACATTTCAACACCCATCAGAGGGATTCCATCCTCACAGGTCATGGAGCTTCTGGAAAATTCCCCCCATACACTCGTGGAAGAATGGGAGTGAAAAAGGAAATACAGTTTTAGTATTAGTATGGAAATTGTTTTAACTTCTCAGACCCCCTGGAGGAATTTTGGGGATCTCCAAATTCCCTGGACCACCCTGTAAGGGCCACTGCTCTGGGGGTGGTGCGGCTCAAACTTTAATGTGCCTACACATCACCTTGGAATCATGTTAAATTGCAGATTCTGCAATTATACATACACACGTATATATACTTTTCCATTATAATTTTTAAAAATAAACGTATGAGGTATTTCTAAGATAGTATGGTTTCCCACGAAGCGAAAATTAATATATAAATACCACCTTACCCTTGACACGCTCTGTGTTTGTGCAGATGAAATCTGGTCAGAGAGAGTGAATGTATTGGGTTGGCCAAAAAGTTCCTTCGGGCTTTTGGCCAACCCAATAGTTTCCTGTGCTACACAGTAGGTCCTTGTTGGTTATCTATTTTATATATAGTAGTGTCTATATGTTAATCCCAAACTCCTCATTTATCCCTCCTTCACCTTTCCCCTTTGGTAACTGTGAGATTGTTTTCTATGTCTGTGAGTCTGTTTCTGTTTTGTAAATAAGTTCATTTGTATCATTTTTTTTAGATTCCACAAGGAAGTGATATCATATGATATTTGTCTTTCCCTGTCTGACTTACTTCACTTAATATGATAATCTCTAGGTCCATCCATGCCACTGTAAATGGCATTATTTCATTCTTTTTTATGACTAATATTCCAATGTATGTATATATACCACATCTTCTTTATCCATTCTTCTGTTGATGGACCCTTAGGTTGCTTCCATGTCTTGGCTATTGTAAATAGTGCTACCATGAACACTGGGATATAAACTGCAGATTCTGATGGATAGGTCTGAGGTGGAGACCAAGATTCTGCATCATTGCTGACAAGTCCCAAGATGACACTGATGCTGCAGCATTTGGACCACACTCTGAGCAGCAAGGCCATAAAAATCAGAGGAAGAAAAGTTCACCTTTGACTGAAGTGACCATAAATTGGATCTTCCAAATTGGGCAATATCATTCCCAATAGTGGGATTGGGTAGGAATGCCATTCCAAGTGAAAGAAATGAAGTAAGTAAGTAAGTAAAGGCACAGATGTAGGAAGATGCAAGTTTGGCCAAAACATAGGGTCCATAAAACCTTTAAGCTGCCGAACACTCCACCTCAAGGCCACAGCACTGCGTGTAGCTTCTGGTCCAGGCAGAGAAGCACTGGCCTGGGCATCTCAGTGTAGGAGCGTTAGACCTACTCTCACCCATCATTATAACCAATGCATGTCTACTGATCACCAGGGAGAAGCAAGGAACTCCAGTGGACATTGACAACCTTGCTTTTCCATCATCTATCCCCGTTTCAACTTTCCCTTGAGATCCATCATTTTTCCACACTCAGTTTAAGCCGCTTGGGTGGGGCTGACCCAGGAGAAGCATATGACCCACGTCTGGCTAATGAAAGCACAGCCTCCCTCTGGCCACAGTGAATGGTTGAAGAATGGGCACAGGACCCAAGCAGGCCACTGATAGCTCCCCACAGGCTTCTGCTAGTTTTAGAAAAAGAATATGTGGGGAGACCACCTAGTCAGAGATGCTCAAGGAGCCCCAGCTCTTAGTCTTCCCAGCCCAGACTCCAGACACATGAGTGAAGATGACCCCAGCCCCAGAACCTTCTGACAACAATCATCTAAGGAACCCCAAGCAAGAAATACCTAGCTAAGCCCAGTCAACCCTCAGATTCATAAGCAAAATGAATGAGTGTTGCTTTAAGCCACAGTTTTTGGTGGTTTATTATATAATAATAGGCAGACAGAACTGGTCTGCTTGGCTTACCTATTAATTCCAGGGCTAAAAACACCGGGAAATGAATCAAAACTCAGGACAAGGAAACCACTGGACAAATAACAAATTCTCCAGCTGTCTTCACTTTGAACCAACATGGTATTTGTAGGTTTTGTCAATGGGCTCTCAGCCTTGGGTAACTGTCATTTTCTTAAGCATCTGCCATGGGGCCAGTCATGTCAGGCAATTCAAATGCTGTCAATGAAGTCTGAACAGAGACATATCATCACCCTATTTAGAGAGAAGAAAACTGAGGTGTAAAGAGATTAAGCACAGCTGGTAAATGATGGAGCCAAGACTTGAACCCAACGCCCATCTTCCCAGAATTCCAAGCTGTCTGTCCAGTGATTTCTTCTCTTTCCTGGGTACTTTAAACATTCCCCACATTATCAGCACTTTCCACCGTGAGGCAAAACTAGAAAACAATGAGACTCCTTTGCTGTTCAGCATGTCACAGGAGGTCTCGTCACACCTGCAGACCCTGCGCTTTCCTATTTTCAGAGGTCTGCGTGTCCCACTCTGACCCATGCATCATGCTGTTAAACACAGGAAGCTGTGTGGTACACGGAAGAACAGCAAGGCCTTGTGATCAGACGCCCTGATTAAAATCCTGGCTTTGCCACTTGCCAGCTGTGGGACTTCCAGGCAGTGACTGCAGCACTCTTTCTGGATCAACATCCTCCATCCTAAAGAGGTACAGAGAGTGCCCCTTGCACAGGCTGGTCATGAGAGTTCAGCCCAATAGTCCAGGCTGCAGACGGAATAGAGTGAACATCCTATAAAGTTTGGCTGTTTCCATTATGTTATAGAACACGGCCCGCTCACTGATGCTTTACTGGTTTAGTTGGTTTCTTCATCTCAGAGTGTGAAATCCGCACAGAATGAGACATTTCTAATATTTCTTCAGGGTCCCAAAGCCTGTGGTAGTATATGAGACATGTGTTGGGTGCGTGGTTAACATTGAAACCTGGTAAGTAGACAGCTTGCCTGATTTAAATCTCAGCCTTTATATTTCACACGGCAAGACCATGGAACGCCACAAAGACCATGGAAGGCCACACAGGCCAAAAGTGTCCTTTGACAATATAGATGGTAAAAGCATACAAGAGATGTTGTGCAGGAGGGGGAGACAGTGGGCAACATTTGTATGACTTCCCCAGGCCTTAGAGAACATGCACTTGGAGTTGACAGACATGGAGTCAAATCCTGAGTCAGCCATCAGCGAGCAGGAAGCATTCCGTGAGTCTCCAGCCCTGCTAGCCTCAGCTTTCTGATCTGTAAAGTGGGTCTAACAATACCTACAAGGCACTGTGGTGATTAAATGAGACATTTCATGTAAGGCATATGTTGGCGTGTGTAGGCTCCATGAAAAGAAATGATTATCATTAGCTGTACATTTGGGGATAAAATCCCTGGCTTACTCACTTGACATGGCAGTTTTGTGGATCAAGGGAGACTAGATGGCATGATGCTTTCAAAATATTTATAAAGTTCAATGCAAATGAAGTTACTAAAATCCAGAATAAAGTCTAAATCATCCAATATAAATATCCTTTCTGTTTGCACATGCAAAGCGGAGTACAGAATATAAGGAAGAAAGTGCTGGAGAAGGAGTCGCATCCATTGGTCTGGAGCTGAAAAGGACCTTCGAGATCATTCTACGTACCACATTTTTCAGGTTGGGAAACCAGGCCCAGAGAGTGCCACCATGCGGCCGAGCTCGCACAACCTGTTTGGCATAACCAGGAAGGGAACTCTGGACCCAAATGCCTAGTCCAGTGCCCTTTCACTATTTTCCATCCATCTGGCTTGCATTGGCTGCGTGATTATCCTGGTATCTGCCCTCTGGAACATTTTGAAGCAAACATTGGATGCAACTGAAAAATAAGTAAATAAATGCAGATCAGTTTTAACACCAGGACATTTATTTCCTCCTGCCGGGGAGTTGCAGAGAATATACCTCTGGGATATCGTTCTCCAACTTCCTTTCTCAGTAATGGTATAAAAATTGAAATGAGTGCTAAAAAAGAATAATGCGTCTTGGGGAAAATATGCTTTCTACAAGCTGCTTCTCTGTCCGCCCCACAAAAGCACTGAGCTCTGAGATCCTGGCTTTAGGTCGCACTGACATTCAGCCATGAGGCCAAGTGTTTGGCTTTGACAAAGAGAGTTCGTCAACGTTGGAAAAAACTCATCAGTGTCGGTATCTGAGTTCCTCTGTTGTCCTGAAGCTCTCAATATTTTAAACACTCTGTGTGTAATGCTGGATTTAAATGTTATTTTAATTCCTTGCACATAACGAGGCTGCCTTTTTTCCCTGGTCATCCAGGCTTGAAGGTCCCATCACCTCTGACCTGTCTCCCTGCTTTGAGCTCTACATCCGTCCAGTTCTTACACAGTCATTTCTTCTTTCCATGCTCATGCCACTGGCCGGCAGCAGCCCTCACCCCTCATGCCTCCCACAGCCTGCCCACCGGGATCTCAGAGCCCACGCCTCCCCACAATCCCAAACCCTACCTGCATCAGCCCTAGATTCACCCCTGGATCTGTCACTTCAGAGCTCCCCTTGTCCACAGGCTCAAGTCCAAAAGTCTCAGCCAGGCAGCAGCTGTCTCCTCTTTCATTCCTGCCTTATTTCCCTCCATCCCTTGAAAAACTAACCGGCTCTTGCCTTGTGATGGCAAAAGCCTGCTGTTCTCTCCTGTGTCCTCTCCCACCTCTACTTACCAAAATCTCGCTCAGCCTCCAGCTCCTAGGGATCCCAGTGCTACTTCTTCCAGGAAGTCTCTGCTGGTTACTCTGGCCAGACATCCCACGTTCCCTTGTCAGAGCTCCTCTTCCTGCAGCCTCAGCCCAAGCCACCATGCCCCCGCACCCATGCCCTTGTTTGTCGAAGTGCCTGGAGAATAAGAGACGTATTCTCTCAGGCTTAGGACCACATTTCATTGTTGACCCCTCACAACGCAAAGCACTTTGTCTTCCACATCCTAGGTGCTCAATAATTATCTTTGGATTGAACAAAAGGGAAAACAAACAATAAAAACCCTCACTCTTTAAACTCATTGCCTTCTAAGACACTCTGCAGAATTCAATAGGCTGAGAATTAAATTCACCAATTCTGATTTCTTCTCTGGATATTAATTTGAAAGTTCACTGGCTGCCCTGTGCCTCAGTTTCCCCATCCATGACCACATGACAAAAACATTTCTTCCTAACCTACTTCAACCAGGCTATTTATTTTCACCCAAAAGGAGGCAATGTCATGCTTGTTTTGTTTTGTGTTGCGTTTTCTTTTTAAACAGGCTAAGTACACAGAGACCTGGAGGGTTCTGTTTGGAAGAGAAAGACCCTGGGCCCATTGCCTGGAGTTCAGTGCCAGCCCACAGAGGTCCCCTCACCAACTAGAAAGGAAACAGCCCTGGTGACAGATGTTGGTGGTGCTGATTATTCCAGGGTTGTTTGCATTCAGATTTCCCGGGCAGTCTCGGTTTTTTGAAGTCAGTCTCCTTTGACGGGTTTCCCCAGGTCTGGGGGTGGAAACAAACCACCCCTTTGCCCCGTGCATTGCATTTGTTTCCTCTCTCTACTCCACAAGCACACACATAAGGGACATCCACCCACCATGAGCGTAGCCACGTGACTTCGTTTTGAACACGAGCAGTGGCCTGGGGGAGAGAAACCTTTTCACTCCTCCTTAGGTCGCTTTGTGTTTTGGTAGGTGTTTGGGTTGGAGGGGGATGGTGTGGGGGTGGGCATGTCTGGCTAACCATCACCCAAGGCCAGTTTCTCCAAAGATGTGCAAACTTCTGATCCCACTAGGGACTTCAACTGAATACCAAAAAGGGGTGTCTTTGTTCCCTTGAAATGGAGTATTTACTTTGAGCTGGTAAAATGAATTAATGAAAGGAAATGACACCTTCAGCTTCTGGGGGAGGGGTGGTAAGTGAAATCAGGAAGGAGGGGAGAGGTCCTTCCCTCCCCTCACATAAAGAGGGAGATGGGCAGATGAGGATGGAGGCTGGTGAGGGAGGGTGGATCCCATAGGGTTCTCTAAAACAGGCTCGGCTAGAAAACAGGTTCCTCTTTTCTGGGATTAAAAATTGCCTCATAATACTGTAAGGCCCATGTATATGCAAGCAGTTGGCAGTTATTACAGGCCTAAAATAGGAAACCATTCGCTTGATCTTTTGCTTCAATCCTATTAAGGGCCCCCTGGAGCTCCAGAGAGATACCAGCCTGTCATGTCCCTGTTGCTGTGACGACCCCTTCTTTATAGAACAAGAAAGAGAAATGGTAGTGATTGGCAGACCTTGCTTGCCCTCGTATGTAACACAAAGGGCGACAAAATGAAGAGGAAGTGAGGCCCTTCTCCGAGGTCTGCGGCTTCTTAACCCTACACCACCTTCCACCTGGACCAAGGCGCCCCCCACGCCAGCCCGCCTCCTCCAAAGGGAAGGGGGGCGGGGCGAGGGGGGACCACCGGCCTAATGTTGAGTGCTGAGGACCAAAGATCACGAGTTACGTTTTTGTGTAATCGCGAGTAATACCGTAAGGTAAAAAAATATATACATAAAAGCCCTTCTTCTATCAACTTCTTCTGGAAGCGAGGAAAGCAGCGGATGAGGCGTGCCCAGACCAGGGCTAGGCCGGTGACATTGTCAGCCGGGCACTCTTTGCCCTACTTTGGGGGGCGGGGGCGGCTCGGGGGCTGGAGGCCGCGCGGGCCTGGTAAATCCCACCATATGGTGCCAGACTCCGGCTCGCCGGCCATAAATCACGGCCTCCCTTTTCGGGGTTTCTAGCCCGGCTCCTCCGTCCGATTCCCGCTCAAGTGGAGGAGAAGTGCAAAAGGCCGTCTGCGCCCGTTTTCTCCACGGCCTGCGCCTGGAGGGGGCGGGCGTCCGGCCCGTGGCCCCGAGAGCGCGCGGACAAAGGCCCTGCCCGCCGCCCGGTCCCATCGGGGCCCGCGCTGGCAGGAGGGAAGCCAGCTGACCCCAGAAGCGAAGGCATCGGCGTCCGGCCTGTCCCGCCCTACAGGAGCGGGTGCCCGGGCCCGACGCGGCCCGGCCGGGGTCCGGCCCGCGCGCCCCCGTAGCCCAGGCGCCGGCTCCGCGGCCGCGTCCCGCCGGCACACGCTCGCCTCGCTCGGCTCCGCCGCCCGCCCCGGGTCCGCTCGGCCGCTCCCTCCAGCCGCAACCAGTTTGCAGCCTCATCCGGGAAAACTAAAGCCAGAGCCGTCGCCGAGGCCCCGGGTTGCCCTGAAATGTACACCGATTAGGAGTCCAAGATGATTTCCGTGGGGGGAGAGGGAGAAGCTTTGTGCCCAGTCCTCGTCTCCCTGACTCTCTGATGGGGGAGAGGAGGGAGAAAAGGAAAAGAGAAAAAAAGAAAAAAGTTTCTTTCGGGGGAAGCAGTGCAATAGGAAATGAAGATCCGCTCTGTAGTTTAGCTGAAAGGAAACGCTGTCTAATCCTGACACGTATCGCATTTAAAATAAAACTCTTTTATCTTCAGGCGTGCCGAGCCCCCCAAACATTGTTCGGACTCCTAGAGGGGGAAGGACGTCATAAAATGAAAATTTGTTTCATTGTGGGTCTCTCTGCCAACAAGAGGCTTTTAAAGGAAAGCCAAACAAAGCGGGTGCCAGGAGGGGGCCTTCCCAGGTGAGCCGGAGAAGGGCTCGCAGCTCCCGTCCGGTCCAGGCGAACGCCCGGGAAGAAGTTGGGGAATAAACCCGACTCTTCCTCCTCGTAAACCCCCCAGTTTCCTTTCCAAGACCCCGTCCCTCTCCCAAATAAATTACAAGCGACCGTCTTCCTACGCCAAGCGCCCTTGACTTCACAATAAGCCCCGAAGATTTTTAAGAAAAGATGTTGAGGTTTGGAAATGGGGAAAGCGGGACGTGGGTCACGCCGCTGCCCTGGGTTCAGTGTTGTCGGTTCCTTTTCCGCCAGGCGGGATAAAGGAAAATATTTTAACTGCATCCGAGAAGCTTGTTTTTAATTCTTTGTTTCCCCCCACACACCCTTTTTCTACTTTTTTTTTCCTTCCAAGAAACAGATCAAGAAAAACTAATTACAAGGCACGGCACCGAAGTTAAATGAAAATGTAATCCGGCAATACGGAGAGCAAATTAATTTTTTTAAAGATAGATTTTAGTTAGGAAAAGGAAAATACATTGCTCTCCCTGGTAACATTTGTTAAGACTAGACTCGATTTGGGGCTGAGAAATCAGTACTAACCCAGAACTCTGAGGTCATTCTCTGAGTACGTTGTCTTTAGAAATTCTAATTTGAAAATGTTCAAGCTTTCTTTTGGGTCTTTGTTTTGGTTTCTATATGGAAACGTTTGGAGGTTTTTGTTTTGTTTGTTTTGATTCAAAATACTCCCTTTCTGTTTAGAACGAGTGGTCTTGGAACCTGGGAAGATTTAGGAAAGGATTTCTTGAAAGTGCCCCAATTGATATTTTACTGAAAAAAAAAAAAAAAAAAAACACAAAAAACCCCACAACTTTTTCCCTTCCAGGTGGATGTCACATCTCTCAAAATGCTCTTGACTACTAGAAAAGTGGGCACCAGCCATACATCTGATAAGTTGCTCTAAACCAGGGCTGGCTTCCAGCGGCTCCCCTCGCACCAAATGAGGAGGGTTTTATTATTTCTGCCGTTAATGATGGATTTTTTCTTTTCATTTTTGTTTTTGTGTGTTTGTTAAACACTCTTTTTGTGTTTTCTTCATCCTATGTTATCTTCCCAGGGGTAAGTTTAATTTTCATTTCAAAAATGCACAAGCTGCCACACAAAGAGGACATCGCAGTGCTTCTTCCTAAAGGTATTTTTAAATGTCCAAATATTAAAATACGATAAGGAATATTTTCAAACGGAATGAAATGTATGCCCGACTTCTTGGCCGTTTGTTAGAATCTCCTACACGTTTCCATCATGTAGTGTTTGTCTGAAGCCATTACAAACTCCATCTTGTTAATTTTCTTACATTAAGATATTAAAA
Organism: Physeter macrocephalus; assembly: GCF_002837175.3. Taxonomy (NCBI): domain Eukaryota; kingdom Metazoa; phylum Chordata; class Mammalia; order Artiodactyla; family Physeteridae; genus Physeter; species Physeter macrocephalus. Next base: position 29,153,242 of record NC_041215.1, read on the forward strand.
ATTATCTTCCTCAAATCTTCATCCCATGTTTGTTTTGTTTCGTAGTTTGACTCACATCAAACTGAGTTTGGCAACAAATTAGTTGACAGATGTTATACGAGTTATTTGGTTTTTTAAGGATGAAATTTTAAGTCTGTTTAATTTATTTTTAAATATGGGACTTCCCCCCCCCCCCCCGCCCGTTTTACTGTACTTGTACAGAGCAGGGCTGTAAAAGAAAAGAAAGCCACGTCCTCCTTTACTGTATTGGCAGTGAATCTGCGCCACCTTCTGGTAGGTTAGAGAAAGACGGAAACACTGCTGCTTCCATAAAAGAATTCTTTTATTCCCCCTGCTTCTGTGAACATTGTCCTTTTTGTATCTGGACTCAGAGCACCAGTGAGCTTCTGTGAGAACTCACAGCAGATCTCCTACAGCCTGATTTTATAAAGATTCTTTGAACCAGGAAACCATTTCTTTATCACGTTCTTAAAAGAGCTCACAAATTCCCTTACTGGCCCCTGCATGTTAATTTACTGAAATGCCTGGCAGGGAAGTAGAGGATGGCTATAGAAGAGTCCTATTCTATTTTGGCTTTCCTCAGTAGAGTGCTTGAAAACAAATCGGAGGCTATAACTGTAACAGCAGAGAAACAAACGCTTCTCTTTCTTGGGTTCATAAGACCCTCATTACCCACAATTAATCATAATGACATGCCGTATTCAGGCTTCTTGCTGGGGTCTGGAGAGGAGCACACAGATGTGGCTTGCTGTTGATTTCAATCCCTTCTGCACTATGGATTTCAGAATAAAAAGCTTGTTAGTACACATTACCAGCTCCCGGGGTCTGCTCTTTCTCTCAAAAGTGCTGGTCAGCCCTAGGGTACCGAGGGTTTTGTGGCCTTCATATAGGGAGCATTTTTTTCATGGCCTCCCTGCCTGGTGATAACGACCACACAGTCCAAAGGCTGATACTCTTTCCTCAAATCTAAGCTAGAGTTTTGAAAATAGAATGTCTGTTCAATTCTATGCATATGCGTATATCTGTGTGTTATATCCATCTTCTCATGTGAGAGTCTCTTATTCAAAAAGAAAATGAACTTTATGATGAGCTTTAAAGAGTGTTGAGAAAATTAAGACCCTGTTCCAGTAGGGAAGCACTGAAATGTTTTGCCTGCATAACTGAGTTCATAGAGAGAGAGCTGTGCAATTGGATGAAATTAGCGAAATCATTGTTGAATGGTTCATCTTATGTTAACCTGTAAGTATTCCTGAGCCCCTGGCATGTGCCAGGTCTGTGAGCTGAAACAGCCGTGGCTGGCTGTCACAGGCTAGTTGCCCAGCAGGTAATATTGTCTTCACCTGGATTAGCAAGGGCTTTCCTGCAGAACTGTGTTTGAGGCGTCTACCCAGACAAGGCTGTTTTGTTATTTGCACAGCATTAAGACAACCCCATCAAGGAAGACCAACAATTATTTTTGTCATCAGCATGCTCTCTTTATTACAAAGTTAACAAGTTTTCAAAGAAGGTATACAGAGAAAACTACAAACTTTCTTGAGGGATATTCCAAAATAGGATTGTTGTTGGGAAAATATGCTATCCATTTGTCAAAAAGGTTTAGCAAAAAATGAATTGCATATTGCTAAAGATTTATATGCAAAGATTAAGTCATAAAAAGAAAATGAGAAAAAGACACAGATAGCCATCTTACAGCAGAGAAAACACAAGAGCCAATAAATACAAGAACAGACCAGGCCATGCAAAGCAATTACATAATGAGATACCATTTTATATCCAACACCCATGCTGATGCTATATTATAGATACCATAACACTATTCGTTTGACAAAAAAATTTTAAAGTCTAGTGACACCACGTGCTGGAGAATATGTAGTTTCACAATCTCTTAAACAATACTTATCGAAGGAAAACATATATAACCACATTGGAAAACAGTTTGGCACATACGACATATGACTCAACAATTCCACTTCTTGGTGTATATCCAACAGAAACCTTTTAACCTGTACACTAGGGAAACAAATGTATAAGTGGAAGGCAGACCGCAGAAGCAAGAAGAACTACAATCCTGCAGCCTGTGGAACAAAACTCACATTCACAGAAAGATAGACAAGATGAAAAGGCAGAGGGCTATGCACCAGATGAAGGAACAAGATAAAACCCCAAAAAAACCAACTAAATGAAATGGAGATAGGCAATCTTCCAGAAAAAGAATTCAGAATAATGACAGTGAAGATGATCCAGGACCTCGGAAAAAGAATGGAGGAAAAGACCGAGAAGATGGCAAGAAATGTTTAACAAAAATCTAGAAGAATTAAAGAACAAACAAACAGACATGAACGATGCAATAACTGAAATGAAAAATACACTACAAGGAATCAATAGCAGAATAACTGAGGCAGAAGAATGGATAAGTGACCTGGAAGACAGAATGGGGGAATTCACTGCTGTGGAACAGAATAAAGAAAAAGGAATGAAAAGAAATGAGGACAGCCTAAGAGACCTCTGGGACAACATTAAATGCAACAACATTCGGATTATAGGGGTCCCAGGAGGAGAAGAGAGAGAGAGGGGACCCAAAAAAATATTTGAGGAGATTATAGTCAAAAACTTCCCTAACATGGGAAAGGAAAGAGCCACGCAAGTCCAGGAAGCACAGAGAGTCCCATACAGGATAAACCCAAGGAGAAACATGCCAAGACACATAGTAATCAAATTGGCAAAAATTAAAGACAAAGAAAAATTATTGAAAGCAGCAAGGGAAAAATGACAA
>NC_041215.1:29157065-29158491 GCF_002837175.3 Physeter macrocephalus
CGACAGTAACACAATAATAGTGGGGGACTTTAACACCTCACTTACACCAATGGACAGATAATCCAAAAAGAAAATTAATAAGGGAAAACAAGCTTTAAATGACACAATAGACCAGATAGATTTAATTGATATTTATAGGACATTCCATCCAAAAACAGCAGACTACACTTTCTTCTCAAGTGAGCATGGAACATTCTCCAGGATAGATCCCATCTTGGGTCACAAATCAAGCCTCAGTAAATTTAAGAAAATTGAAATCATATCAAGCATCTTTTCTGACCACAACGCTTGAGACTAGAAATCAATTACAGGGAAAAAAACTTTAAAAAACTCAAACACGTAGACGCTAAACAATACGTTAATAAATAACCAAAAGATCACTGAGGAAATCAAAAAATACCGAGAAAGAAAACAGTAGCAAAGAGCAATAAAATTAAAAGCTGGTTCTTTGAGAAGGTAAACAAAATTGATAGGCCATTAGCCAGACTCATCAAGAAAAAGAGGGAGAGGACTCAAACCAATAAAATTAGAAATGAAAAAAGCGAAGTTACAACAGACACCGCAGAAATACAAATAATCCTAAGAGACTGCTACAAGCAACTCTATGCCAATAAAATGGACAACCTGGAAGAAATGAACAAATTCTTAGAAAGGTATAACCTTCCAAGACTGAACCAGGAAGAAATAGAACATATGAACAGACCAATCACAAGTAATGAAATTGAAACTGTGCTTAAAAATCTTCCAACGAACAAAAGTCCAGGACCAGATGGCTTCACAGGTGAATTCAATCAAACATTTAGAGAAGAGCTAACACCCATCCTTCTCAAACTCTTCCAAAAAATTGCAGGGGAAGGAAAACTCCCAAACTCATTCTATGAGGCCACCATCACCGTGATACCAATGTGAAAGATACCACAAAAACAGAAAATTACAGACCAATATCACTGATGAATATAGATGCAAAAATCCTCAACAAAATACTGGCAAACAGAAAAAGATACCACAAAAACAGAAAATTACAGACCAATATCACTGATGAATATAGATGCAAAAATCCTCAACAAAATACTAGCAAACAGAAAACAACAGCACATTAAAAGGATCATACACCATGATCAAGTGGGATTTATCCCAGAGATGCAAGGATTCTTCAATATACGTGAATCAATCAATGTGATATATCATATTAATAAATTGAAGAATAAAAAGCATATGATCATCTCAATAGATGCAGGAAAAGCTTTTGACAAAATTCAACACCTATTTATGATAAAAACTCTCCAGAAAGTGGGCATAGAGGGAACCTACTTCAACAAAATAAAGGCCATATACAACAAAACCCACAGAGAACATCCTTTTCAATGGTGAAAAACTGAAAGCATTTCCTCTAAGATCAGGAACAAGACAAGGATATCCACTCTCA
>NC_041215.1:29158542-29158872 GCF_002837175.3 Physeter macrocephalus
GGAACAAAACAAGGATGTCCACTCTCACCACTATTATTCAACATAGTTTTGGAAGTCCTAGCCATGGCAATCAGAGAAGAAAAAGAAATAAAAGGACTACAAATTGGAAAAGAAGAAGTAAAACTATCACTCTTTGCAGATGGCATGATACTTTACACAGAGAATTCCTAAAGATGCCACCAGAAAACTACTAGAGCTAATCAATGAATTTGGTAAAGTTGCAGGATATAAAATTAATGCACAGAAATCTCTGCATTCCTATACACAAATGATGTAAAATCTGAAAGAGAAATTAAGGAAACACTCCCATTTACCATTGCAACAAAAAGA
>NC_041215.1:29159830-29181663 GCF_002837175.3 Physeter macrocephalus
GGCATGTGGGATCTTCCCAGACCGGGGCGCGAACCCGGTTCCCCTGCATCGGCGGGCGGACGCGCAACCACTGCGCCACCAGGGAAGCCCTAGAGACCTAAATTTAAGACCGGGCACTAGAAAACTCTTAGAGGAAAACATAGGAAGAACACTCTTTGACATAAATCACAGCAAGCTCTTTTTTGATCCACCTCCTAGAGTAATGGAAATAAAAACAAAAATAAACAAATGGGACCTAATGAAACTTAAAAGCTTTTGCACAGCAAAGGAAACCATAAACAAGACGAAAAGACAACCCTCAGAATGGGAGAAAATATTTGCAAAGGAATCATCAGACAAAGGATTAATCTCCAAAATATATAAACAGCTCATGCAGCTCAATATTTAAAAAACAAACAACCCAATCCAAAAATGGGCAGAAGACCTAAATAGACATTTCTCCAAAGAAGACATACAGATGGCCAAGAAGCACATGAAAAGCTGCTCAACGTCACTAATTATTAGAGAAATGCAAATCAAAACTACAGTGAGGTATCACCTCACACCAGTTAGAATGGGCATCATCAGAAAATCTACAAACAACAAATGCTGGAGAGGGTGTGAGGGAAAGGGAACCTTCTTGCGCTGTTGGTGTGAATGTAAATTGATATAGCCACTATGGAGAACAGTATGGAGGTTCCTTAAAGAGCTCAAAATAGGATTACCTAATGACCCAGCAATCCCACTACTGGGCATATACCCAGAGAAAACCATAATTCAAAAAGACACATGCACCCCAATGTTCATTGCAGCTCTATTCACAATAGCCAGGTCATGGAAGCAACCTAAATGCCCATTGACAGACGAATGGATAAAGAAGATGTAGTACATATATACAATGGAATATTACTAAGTCATAAAAAGGAACGAACTTGGGTCATTTGTAGAGACATGGATGCATCTAGAGACTGTCATCCAGAGGGAAGTAAGTCACAAAGAGAAAAACAATTATCGTATATTAACACATATGTGTAGAACCTAGTAAATGGTACAGATGAACTGGTTTGCAGAGCAGATATTGAGACACAGAAGTATAGAACAAACGTATGGACACCAATGGGGGAAAGCGGCGGGAGGATGGGGGTGGTGGTGTGATGAATTGGGAGATTGCAATTGACATGTATACACTGATGTGTATTAAATGGATGACTAATAAGAAAAAATAAATAAATAAAAGGTAAACATTTTAAAAACTGACAAAAAATATACGTAAGTGTTTCAGAACACCACTAGGCATAATAGTGACCTAAATATTTATAAATGGAGGAGTGTAGGAAAAACACAGTGGTGTAGCAACACAACTGAGTGTGTACAGCCATCAAAGTGTATACAGGGAGACACAGTTACAATGATTAATTTGAGGAGTGTAATATTAAAAGGGAAAAAAATAGTGCCAGAAAATTACATGTGGAATAATATTCTTTTTTATTAGAATTAAAACAATTCAAATACAATATATACGCCTTCCGAAGTCATGTAGATAAGATGAAGTTACGAGAAAGGAAAGGCTCAGCACAAACTTCTAGGTTTTCTAAAGCAGAAGGAGGAAGGAGGATAGAGTGAGGGCAGATCACAAAGAAGAATGTAATTTATTTCAATATCCTAGTTATAATATTGCGTGGTGGGCTCATGGGTGCTTCTTACAGTCTTAAAATCAAAGGAATGAATGCATATTAGAGGATCATGCACTCAGCCATGATTAGAGTGTATCATGAACAAGCAATTATTTGCACTCAAGGTTCAATAAAAATTAAAGAAAATAAAACAGGAAAAAATAAAGGTGTTTGTACAATTTTCTTATGAGAAAAGTTCTTCCAGACATAACACTGACACCAAAAACCATAAAGAAATTACTGATAAATATGACTACCTTTTAAAATTTTGTAGCAGGAAACAAATTCATAGAAAAGAAATTAGATTTGTGGTTACCAGAGGTGGGGATAGAGAAGAGGGAATTGGACGAAGGTGGTCAAAAGGTATAAACTTCCAGTTATAAGTACTAGGGATGTAATGTACAACGTGAGAAATCTAATTAACACTGCTGAATGTTACACATGAAAGTTAAGAGAGTAAATCTTAAGAATTCTCATCACAAGAATTTTTTTCGTTAATTTTGTCTCTATATGAGATGATGGATGTTCACTAAACTTACTGTGGTAATCACTTCATGATGTATATAAGTCAAATCATTGTGCTATATATCTTAAACTTAGTGCTGTAGTTAATTATATCTCAATAAAACCAGAAGAAAAAAAACACACGAAAGAAACATAATTTAGAGTGTTAAAAGCTGAACAAGTTAGTAAAAATATTTCACCACATATGAAAATGATTTAATGACCTTACTATATGAAAATTCCTTCAAAGCAACAAAGAAATATCCAAACTGAGAAAAGGACAAGGGATATAAACAGTCAAAACAGAAAAGAATATATACAAATGGCCAATAAATTCACAAAAAATGTGTTCCAGATCATTAGTAATCTAAGAAATGCAAATTAAAATAACAATGAAACATGGCAAAAATGGAAATGGTTGGTAATGCCTGGTGCTGGCAAGGTTTGAGGTAATGGGCTTCTCGTACAGGCAGGTGTAAATCGTTGCATCGTTTGTGGATTCCAGACATCATCATAATCAAAATGGCAGGTAACATTTATTGAGCCTTTATTATATGCCAAACACTCTATCAAGTGCTTTCCATGTGTTTAATTCCCACAACCACCCCAGAAGATAGGTACTATTATTATTCACATTTTTTTTAAATGAAAAAATCTTGAAATGTGTATCAGAAGTCTTTAAAATGTGCTTAGTGTGCTGTATTAGCAACCTCCTAAGCTTAAATTGCTCAAGATTAACATAGAGAGGACTGGTCTCTTTTTAACATTTTTTTTTCTGTTCACATCTTGAATACTCACATAAGTTCAGTGCTTCCCAATATTGAATCTTTCTATACTTTGGATGCAATGAGGTTCTGAAGGTGTGAATAAAAAAGACATAGCCTTTGACCAGCAATTGCTTTCTAGGGATATACTATAAGAAAATGCATAAAGATAAATGCTAAAATTTAGCTGCAAGGGCATTCATACCAGTGCTTTCTGAAAAAAGAAAATTATAATAACCTGAATGTAAGACACTAAGAAATTGGCTGAATAAATTGCAGTATATTCATAGGATGCAATATTCTGCAGTTTTTTAAACCTATCAAATTGTATTTTTAATTAAACTATTTTGAGATAATTGTAGATTCACAAGAAGTTGTAAAAAGTAATACAGAGAGAACCCATACACCCTTTATCCAGTTTCTCTCCATGGCACATCTTGCAAAACTGTAGAACAATAGAACAAGACAGAACATTTCCAACACCACGAGGATGTTCATGTTGCCCTTTGACAGCCACACCTGCTCCCCTCCCACGCTTTTTCCTCCTTAACCTTTGGCAACCACTAACCACTCCATTTCTGTAATTTTGTCATTTCAAGAATGTTATATATATGGAGCTATACATTATACAAGCTATTGGGCTTTACTGGCTTTTTTTCACTCAGCTTAATACTCTGGAGGTTCATCTAGGCTGTTGCATGTATCAGGAGTCTGTTCCTTTTTATTGCTGAATAGTATTCCATGGTACAGATGTACCACAATTTATTTACCCACTCACCCACTGAAGGACAGCTGGGTCGTAACCATTTAGGGGCTATTAGAAGTAAAGCTGCTATAAATCATTTTTCTATGGGATTTTGTATGAACATATAAGTCTTCATTTCTCTGGAATAAATGCCCAGGAGTGAATTGTTGGACTATATGGTAGTTTCATGTTTAGTTTTTAAAGAACTGCCACCCTGTTTTCCAAAGTGTCTCTACCATTTTATGTCCCCACCAGCAATGGACTTCCGATAGGAGTGTAGTGATACGTCATTATAGTTTTAATTTGCATTCCCCAATGGCTAATTTAGATGTTGAATATATATTATTTAACTTTAAAGAGTCTTTATCTTTTTAGAGCATTTTAGGTTCACAGAAAAATTGAGAAGAAAGTACAGAGTTTCTATATGCCCCCTGCCCCCAGGCATACGGCATCTTACACCAGAATGGTACATTGGTTACAATCTATGGACCTACACTGACACATCACCACCTAAAGCCCATAGTTTACATTACATGACTTACTCCCAAAGCCCATAGATCATGCTTAGTATTGTACATTCTATGGGTTTTGACAAATATATAATGACATGTAGCCACCATTAGAGTATCATACAGAATAGTTTCACTGCTCTAAACATTCTCTGTGCTCTGCCTATTCTCCCTCTCCCCACTAAGTCCTGGAAAACGTCGATCTTTTGACCGTCTCCATAGTTTTGCATTTTCCAGGTCATTGACTTGGAATCATACAGTATATAGCCTTTTCAGATTGGCTTCTTTCAGTTAGCAACATGCATTTCAGGTTCCTCCATATCTTTTCATGGCTTAATAGCTCTTTTTAAAAGCACTGAATATTATTCTATTGTCTGGATATATCACAGCTTATTTATCCATTCACCTACTGAAGGACATCCCGGTTGCTTCCAATTTTGGGCAATTAGAATACAGCTGCTATAAACATATGTGTTCAGGCTTTTTTATGGAATAAGTTTTCAACTCCTTTGGGTAAACACCAAGGAGCTTGATGACTGAATCATATATTGAGAGTATGTTTAGTCTTGTTAGAAACCGGCAAACTGTCTTCCAAAGAAGCTGTACCATTTTGCATTCCCACCAGCAATGAGAGTTCTTGTTGCTCCACATCTTCACCAGCATTTGATGTTGTCAGAGTTTTAGATTTTGGCCGTTCTAATCGGTGTGAAGGGGTATCTCACTGTTGCTTTAAATTGCATTTCCTCAGTGACATAGGATGTTGAGCAACTTTTTATATGCTTATTTGCCATCTGTATATTTTCTTTGGTGAGATGCCTTTTCAGGTCTTTTGCTCATTTTCTAATTGGATTATTTGTGGTTTTACTGTTGAGTTTTGAGAATCCTTTATATATCCTACATACTTTTGGATTTGTGGTTTGCAAATATTTTCTCTTACTCTGTAGCCTGTCTTTTCATTCTCTTAAGATCTTTCAGAGAACAGAAGTTTTAAATTTTGATGAAGTACAATTTACCTATTTTTTTTCAGGTATCATGTTTTTGATGTCAAGTCTAAGAACACTTTGCCTAACCATAGATCCAGAAGAATCTGTCCTGCTTCTTTAGAAAAGTTTACTACTCCATCTTCCCAAAAGTGGAAGAGCTCTGCAGTCCTTTCAAATAATATACGAATATAATTACTGATGGAAATTTCCTCATAATATGTTGTTGAGTCAATTAAAAAGCAAGTTGAAAACATGATCACTATATTTTTACAAATAGAATATGTATGCAAAAGTCTAGCAGAGTGTCTCGATTTGTTATCAATGATTTACCTCCAGATGTAGGTATCATCACTGAGTTTTTCCTTTTATTTATCTGATGTTTAACATAATAATTACTTAAACTGATCAAGAATTTGAAAGCATAAATAGGAATTTTGAGGCATTTGAATGTATTAGGAATAATAATTATAATATTAGCTACTATTAATTGAGCGGCAGCTATTATGTGTCAGATAAAAGCACTAGGTGCTTTATATGCACTATCATACTTAATCCTGACCTCTATGAGGTAGGTTTTACCTACACCCATCTTACAGGTCAGGAGACAGGTTCAGAGAGGTTAAGTCACTTGACTGTGTTTACAAAGCTAGTAAGAGCTAGGATGCTAACTTAGGATTAACCAGTTTCCTACCACCTCACAAAAATCAATGACATATTTGTCATGCTTTATGGTTTACAAAGCACTTTTCACATGTGGTCCCATTTAATCTTTTCTTTTTAATTTTATTGAAGTATAGTTGATTTACAATGTTGTGTTAATTTCTTCTGTACAGCAAAGTGACTCAGCGATACATATATTTATATATTCTTTTTCTTATTCTTTTCCATTATGGTTTGTTACAGGATACTGAACATAGTTCCCTGTGCTCTACAGTAAGACCTTGTTGTTTATCCATCCTATATATAATAGTTTGTCCCTGCTAATCACAAACTCCCATTCCTTTCCTCCCCTGCCCCCACTCAATGGAATATTACTCAGCCCTCAAAAAGAATGAAATAATGCCATATGCAGCAACGTGGTTGGACCTAGAGATTATCATACTAATCAAAGTAAGTCAGAAAAAGAAAGACAACTACCATATGATATCACTTATATGTGGAATCTAAACTACGACACAAATGAACATATCTACAAAACAGAAACAGACTCACATTTAATCTTTTCAGTAACCCAGAGGTGAAGTTGAAAAGGGCACTGAAACTTGACTTTGCAAGATTTGATTTTAGTCTGTGCACTCCATGAGATGTGAGATGTCACAAAATGATAATTTGAACCAGATAGTGTCTCTCCAACTTATTTTGTCCAACTCTGCTTTGGGGATGCCCTCTGGAAACTTTCCATCCAAAAGGCTATACACAGGGACTTGGACAACCTGTGGCCCCTCCCTGAGTGAAGACAAAGCAAACTCAGCGGATAGATATAGAAAACATCCTCCAAGGATCACTGGATAGCTATTAGGGGGAAGAGAGGGGTCTGGGGTCTGGGACCCCTCCCCACCTATGAGTGAAAATGTGTCACTCAGGATTCAGATTCAGCCATGAGCCACCTTCCTCTCCATTTTTCCCCACCCCAAGCTTCAGCAGGAGAAATTCTGCAAAGTCAGTCTTAAAAGGAAGAGCTGGAATAAGTACATACATCTTTGGAAGTAGTCAAGCTGGTCTTCTGAGTTCTCCACTTCCTTTTTTTTTTACCCACTCACTTTTGTGTCCCCTTTTTCCTCACTGATTAGACTCAGGCAGGCTTTTGATTGTCTGGTGTCCTCTCCCTACTCTGCCTCCCCACCCAGAACCTAAGGCAGATTTCTTCCCCCTTCCTGAACTTGTCTTCGCGCAGGCCATTTGGTCTCCACCCATGTGTTGTTTGGCTTACATGGTCTTCATTAAATAGTTGGGCTTTAGTAGGCTAGCTAGTTTAATATCAACTAATTTAACTGACAGCATTTGAAAATCAAAAGATTTCAAAGAACTCAGTTTCCAGACTCTCTTAAAAAGTTGGAAAATCTGGCAATATTGGGCCACATTGCTCCATAGACCAATAGGCTAGAGCTGAGTCTAATTTTAATGGGGACACATTTTCTCCAGTTCATGACTAGTTACAGTTCACTGATTACATTCCCTACCAAACAGCATGATTTTGTGTACCCTGCTATAACTTATTCTCCCCCTATTCCCTGCCTCTATAAAGCACCATTTCTTTTTCAGACTGACCCCAGGTCTTCAGAGGTAAGCAATCTGATTAAACGTACTGACACTACTGAAACTTGCTATTGAACTGTGCTCCCCAGACCAGAAGCATGAGCATTACCTGGAAGCCTGCTATAAATGCAGAATCCCAGGATGCACCCCAGACTTACTTAATCAGAATTTGCATTTTTGATAACATCCCTGGGTCATTCAACTGCACAATGAAGTTTAAGATGTGTTGCTATAGAGTAATTGTCCCATGGTGCCCTTTGCCCGTCCATCTCACCCAGGAGTTATGGATTAAAGACCTAAATGTAAGACCGGACACTATAAAACTCTTAGAGGAAAACATAGGAAGAACACTCTTTGATATAAATCACAGCAAGATCTCTTTTGACCCACCTGCTAAAGTAATGGAAATAAAAATAAAAATAAACAAATGGGATCTAATGAAACCTAAAAGCTTCTGCACAGCAAAGGAAACCATAAACAAGACAAAAAGACAACCCTCAGAATGGGAGAAAATATTTGCAAACAAATCAATGGACAAAGGATTAATCTCCAAAATATACAAACAGCTCATGGCGCTCAATAACAAAAAAACAAACGACCCAATCAAAAAATGGGCAGAAGACATTTGTCCAAAGAAGACATGCAGATAGCCAAGAGGCACATGAAAAGCTGCTCAACATCACTAATTATTAGAGAAATGGAAATCAAAACTATAATGAGGTATCGCCTCACACCATGTCGTCAAAAAATCTACAAACAGTAAATGCTGGAGAGGGTGTGGAGAAAAGGGAACCCTCCTACTCTGCTGGTGGGAATGTAAATTGGTGCAGCCACTACGGAGAACAGTATGGAGGTTCCTTAAAAAATTAAAAACAGAATTACCATATGATCCAGCAATCCCACTACTGGGCATATACCCAGAGAAAACCATAACTCACAAAGACGCATGCACCCCAATGTTCATTGCAGCACTATTTACAATAGCCAGGTCATAGATGCAACCTAAATGCCCATCAACAGACGAATGGATAAAGGAAATGTGGTAATATATACGATGGAATATTACTAAGCCATAAAAAGGAATGAAATGGGGTCATTTGTAGGGACGTGGATGGACCTAGAGACTGTCATACAGAGTGAAGTTAAGTCAGAAAGAGAAAACCAAATATCATATATTAACACATGTATGTGGAATCTAGAAAAATGGTATAGATGAACCTGTTTGCAAGGCAGAAATAGAGACACAGACATAGAGAACAAATGTATGGATATCAAGGGGAAAGAGGGGGCAGGATGAATTGGGAGATGGGGATTAACATGTATACACTAATATGTATAAAATAGACAACTAATGAGAACCTGCTATACAGCACAGGGAACTCCACTTCGCTGTACAGTAGAAACTAACATAACATTGTAAAACAACTATAGCCCAATAAAAATAAAATAAAATAAACAGAAAGGTTCATAAAACTGATCAACGAGATTTTAATGTGAATAAGTGAAACTGAAGATATTTCACAGATTTTAAGAGAATTATTTTCAGATTCACTCTCTTTTAGATCTAGAAGATCTAAATTCTCTTATTTGTAGCTAAATCTTGGAAGCGGAGATGGGGGAACTATCTTGTCCAAAATCAAAAGCCAGTGGTCCAGCTAAGAGGAAAGGAGAGGGAGGATTCGTCACAATGTTGCCAGAGGGAGAGGAATGACATGGTCCCTGGGTTGTGATCTCATATTATTTTGGACGCTTTCCAAGCAGCTTGGATTTGCCTTGGCCATGCTTCATCTAGAGCAGTGATTCTCAGCCTAAGTGTGTAGAAGAATCACTTGAAGGGCTTGGCAGACAGATCGCTAGACCACGTGCCCATGTATGTGGGTACCCCAGGCCTCACGTCAGTTCCTTCTGCACTTCCCATGATCACCTCAGCCAAGGCTCAAGGCCTGAAGGTGAATATCTGGGTGGCACAGTCTACCCTTGGGAGGATGATTTAGAAAAGAGGGCCATGCAGGTCTTGAATGAGGGCTTAGAGCCATTCAAGAAGGGAATCTCTGGGTCTGAGCACCTAGAGTATGGCCAAGAAGGTGGGTGGCATGGCCTCTACATGGTCTAAGGACCCCCCAAGACTCCTCACCAGTTGGGAGAGGTATGGCCAGAAAGCCAGCGCAGGGTCTCTAAGTTTTGCTACTCAGAAAGTAGGCCAACCCGGTAGTCTCAGCATCACTCTGGAGCTTGTCAGAAATGCAGGATCTCAGGTCTTACCCCAGACCTCCTGTATCAGAGTCAGCACCTCAGCAAGATTCCCTGGGACATCTGTGAGCCCACAAAGTCTAAGCAATGCTGGTCTAAGCACAGGACCAGGGCAGGGTCCCCTTCCCTGAGTCTGAGGGCAGGACTCATCCTTGATGAAAACAATGCTTTAACTCATCTTTGGGTCTGGTGTAGAATCCACTATCCATTTAGCAAGTGATTAACATTTGTTCAATATGACACAGTTAATTGCAAATCAATACAAGTTCTTTCTAATTCCACTTTAATTTAGTCTCCCACATGATCATTGCACAAGAAAGTGAATCATTCTGGAGTTACTCATGAATGTAGCACAACAGAAGGTAAGTATTTGATAATGTAATATTCCTAGAACAAAATAAACTGCTTTTTAAGGAGAGGGACAGAGAGACAAAGTTAGAGAGCAATGCAGCTGCCTGTTGCTCTAGCCTATTCCACATACGAACTTGACTCTGGTTAGTCAGAGAGTAGCTCTAGACAAGAAAGTTAAGCTGGTGGCCTGCAGACTGAATCCATTCACAGTTTCACATTAAAATTGGTATTTTCCAGCTTATTTTGAAAAAATGGAAAGATCTAGAAATACTCCATATTCACAAACGTCCGCAATTAGCTGGAGCTGAGTAGCGCTGCCCGTGACCGTGATGAGTGTGTTTTATGCCCCCAAGCCTAATGCTCCCAGCTGTCTGTCCTCACTGAGGTCCAACTGCCACCCTACTGGCTCTTGTGGATATTTATTTAGCATTTTCTGCTACAGAAAGCCCCAAAATTTGGCTAATGTAAAAGATAAAACATAAAAGAACGCTCAGAATAGGAAAATCCCATCCAAGGCATACATTTAACAAGCATTAATTGAGTGCTGGTTGCTGGGTGCTCCGACTGGAGAAATAGATGGAAGGCAGGGGGGTGGAGCTTCCAATTTAGAAGGAAAGAAAAGTTAAGTGCGTAAATAATCACCATAAGTGTTCAAAGTGATCAGGGTTACAAGAGAGATGCAGAAAGGAATGACCACACCACTGCAGGCATGACTGTCCTGCTTCTGTGGGAACGTAGCCCAAACATCTTAAGTCCTCCTTTGGGTGACACATCAGTAGGAGGCCTGGCCACCTGTTTAAACCCATAGCTCTTGGTGAGGACGTTCGCTTTCCTGTCCAGACTTTTTGCAGGAGATGTATGCAGCCTTCATCTGCCTTGACAATGGATGGACCAAAGAATAAGAATCACAAAGGCAAGCAAGGACTGTTCCCTGCATCCAGAATATTACAAGGAACTCTTCCCACTTGCATCACTGTCCTTCGAGTTTTGGAAACCAGTATCATTAAATTCTACTTTACACAGCAGTGATTAGGGTAAAGTTATGTAATGCATTATTCTAAAAGGGTGATACAAGAACACACACATGTACACACACATGCACATCTATATGCATATGTGTGTATTTATATAGATGTACATATGTATGTATAAAGAGTCCTATCTATTGATGCATCTGTCTATCTACCTAAATAAATTGACAAAGCCATGTTGGTTTCGTAAGAGTAGATTAATGGACTGGGGCATGTTCAGAAACACCGATTAGAGAGGACCTGTCCCTCACTAATATCCAGGGACACACTGGGCTGGGGGTCCCACGGGACTGACCAATCACATCTTCTCTGGTGCTTTTCCCCAAGTTAGTTCTTATATTTCTTTCCTGACACTGGCTCAACTTAGAAGAAAAATGTTAAACCTCCTACTCTCTCCCTATGCAGAAAAGAAGGGATTTGGGCTCCCTGAACATAAGGGCTGTTACCTTCTTTGGATTTATTGAACTGCATGATTACAACCAGGGGGAAATAAGTGTATGGAGTACTTGGGACATGAATAGTTTGAATGGAAAGTAAGACATGAATAATTAATGGGATTAAGAAAAAGGAGTACCTACATTTATTTCAAGGTGCCTCTGGGAGCTCCTGGGGGCTTTAAAAATCCTCAAGACTTTAAGGATGCACCATCTCTGCGGAAAGTAACACCAGCTTTTCACGTATTAGTTCAACTCCAAAAGTCCTGAAATAACTGACAACATGTCTGACTTTTAGGGTGGAAAATACAAGTGCTGAATCTTTGGCATTTTAGATACCACTGTTAAGGACACATTGCAGAAAAATACATCAGAGCTGCAGGGCACCTCAGAGAGGCAGCTGTTGTGGAAACGGCAGAGGCTTGAAATGCAATCAATCCTGACCTTGCTCTTAACCAGCCGGTGCCATAGGCAAGTCACTTCCTCTCTGTGGACTTCATGTACTGTGCCTACAGTAAGAAGATTGGACCAGAAGAATCTTGGGTTCCTCCTAGTTCGAACCTCCCTCTGACTCTGCACTATCACAGGATGGTAGACTGGAGAATGATCCCCAAAATATCCTGGTCTAAAACCCAGAACCTGAGAATGTTACTTTATATAGCGAAAAGGGCTTTGAAGATATAATTAAGGATACTGAGATGGGGCAATGATCCTGGGCCTTAACTGTAATCACAAGGGTCGTTATAGAGGGAGACTAAGAGAGATTTGACACAAAAGAGGAGAAGGCTGTGTGATCACAAGCCAGAGACGGGAGTGATGGGGCCACAAGCCAACAGGCTGGAAGAGGGAAGGAACACATTCTACACCAGAGCCTCAAGGAGGAGCCAGCCCTGACGACACTCTGACGTTAGTCCTGAAGTCTCTGCTCAGACATCTGGCTGCCAAAACTCTAAGAGGATAAAGTTCTGTTGTTTAAAGCCACTAAGCTTGTGGTGATCTGCTACCGTGGCAACAGGAAAGGAGTGCACACGTAGACACGCGCCTTCCAAGGGTCTCATGGGATTGGTGTCTGTTGCTTCCCACGTGGCCTGCCTGATTCCTGAGGGCAGCTGAGGTGGCAACCCCTGGAACCCCTCACTCAGCAGGACTCTGATGCCATCGCCACCCATTCATTTATTCGCTCTTCATTCAGCTGCTGTTCGTGGAGCACCTGTAGCCGGGCACTCTGCAAGTACTGGGGCTGTAAGACTGCACAGAGCACAGCCCTCCCCTCCACAGTCTTGGGTGACAGACAGGAACAATAGCCCTGGGAGAGTGGGAGAAGTGACACAGCGGTGGAGGGATAGAGAGGAGGGGCCATGCTGTCATCACAAGGGGGTTCCCAGGAGGCAGCAGGAGGGTCCTGGGTGCCAGACAGGGAACAGAATAGGAGGTGGAACGATTTCAGGGCATTTGCCTACGTCACCGCCCATGGCCACAGTAGGGCAACAAATCTGACTCCAGGCCCAGACACCTTCTCACGGACCCCGGCCTCCACCACTATTATCTACCCAAGGACAGAGCCCTCAGGTTAAGCCACTGGCCTGTGGTTTCTCAGAATCCTGCCTCTTGGGGGTTCCGATTAGTGTTTTTCAAACTGAGGGCCATGACCCATTAGTGGGCTGTGACATCAATTTAATAGGTCACAACCAGCGTTTTGGAAAGCAGGATAGAATTGGAGAGGAAACATCAGAGTTTACTGCACACTGTCAGTGGAGGTGCTAATTTGGAAAAGTTTAGTTTCAGAAACAAATATTATATATCTGTATACAGGATCATGATGCAAAATGGATTTGTTACTATGGGGCTCGTATGAAATAGTTTGAAAGTCACTGATTTAATTACTTCAAAATGAGATTCACTGCCTTAACGCTTTTCTGGAAAAAGGTGGGTGAGGGGTGGTAATAAATACTTAACTGAAATAACTAGCGAACGTAACCGAGCTTACACAAACAGCCCAGTAAGTCCATGCTGTGCATCTTGCTGAGTAGATGGCACTGTCCTCGGTGGTCCAAAAGACACATAACAAACAGAACTCAGAACTCAGTGCTTCCAGCTCTCAGAAGAGGTGAGACAGGAGCACACTTACTACTGATTCTGGGCAAGAAATGCAGTACAAACACTGAACAGGTGCCTTGAAGACTTTCCAGCCCAGAAATTGTAGATGCCCTAATGGGGAGAGTGGTACTTGTGCTGTCCCTTACACTTGAGTGTGTTTTTATTTTTTTATTTTTTATTTATTTATTTTTTTTTTTGTGGTATGCGGGCCTCCCTCTGCCGTGGTCTCTCCCGTTGCGGAGCACAGGCCCAGGACGCGCAGGCTCAGCGGCCATGGCTCACGGGGCCCAGCCGCTCCGCGGCATGTGGGATCCTCCCGGACCGGGGCGCGAACCCGGTTCCCCTGCATCGGCAGGCGGACGCGCAACCACTGCGCCACCGGGGAAGCCCAGAGTGTGTTTTTAATTAAGTGAGATGTGTGAAAGGCATTCAGGAAGAGGGGCAGGAAAGTACAGGGCTTCTCCAAGAATCAGGAAGTCATCTTTTTTGATTGAGCACATTATGAATAAGGGTGGGTAGGGCTTCTGCAGGAGGTAACACTGCAAAATAGATTGGGGCCTCCATCGGGCACTGGCACTCCTTAACCATCAGTTTCTTCACTACCCGATGAAGTTAATGGTACTTACCATACTCAACTCTCTAGTGGCACAAAATACTGAAAAAGAGAAGAAATGAGAAGATGCATTGAAGAATATTGCCTAATTCACCCACTCACGCAACAGACTTTACTGAGCCCTGCTGGGTGGCCAGGGCCCGGCTGGAATATGTTGATGGATGAGCAGTGCCCAGTTCTGTGGTGCACGCAGGAACTCAAAGAACAGCTCACCCCCTCTGCCTCGGAAAGTCAGAAAGTGTCACCAATGGCAGGACACAGGCTGGGTGGAGAGAGATGAGTTGGAATTTGCAAAGGAGACAGGAACTCTAGGCAGGTGAAACAACACGTGTCAAGGTTACAGAGCAGTGAAAGGGGTTGATGTGTCCATAGAATGGGGCTGGGGCTCAGGGGGCGTAGATAAGGTTGCCCTGTACAATTTTGCTCGTTAAACAGCCCACCCTCCGCTCCCCCAACCCCCGCCTGGAACAAGGGCGCTCTGCTGAAGTCACGAAGGGAATCTAATTCAGTCAGTGCTGGGCTGACCAAGCATTCTGCCATGGCTTTCCCAATTCACACAGAGGCGCCATCTGCTGGCCAAACTGTGTGCCTGCAGGGCAGGGCATGTATTTTTCTCATTTGCACCAAGGTTCTACAGAGGTTAGAGAAGGCTTGCATTGATTGGCTGGACTCATGTGGAAGGCAGATGAGATTTAGAGGATAAAGGAAATTCACGTGGGCAGCAAAGTGAATGAGAGCAGCTTCATCATCAGTTCTCCTTGGTGTGGGCTTCAGGACTCTTCTCCCCATCCCCAGCTTTGGCTCCCTAATCAGACTTTTAGCTCTAGCACAAACACTTAACTTCTCCCTTCTCGGACCACTCCGCACCATCCTCTTCTCCAGACTATGGTATGCCCCTCTGCCACCTCCTCCAGACAGTCTTTCCAGATTCTCGCAGCAGGACTAACTGTTGCCTTTTATTCAGTCCTTCTCCAGCCCCCCGCAGGTCTGTGCTTAAGCACGTGTCCTGCATGCAAGCAGCATATGCATCCCCGCACTTCAATCACTTGTGTTCCTCCTGTCTGCTCAACCCATCAATCTCATGGGCATACCTTGAGGTCAGGGACCACATCGTTTGCCCCTTTACAATCCCACATGGCTGGAATAGCAAATAGTGGCTCAAAGGACCGTTTCTGATTTACTAAGGGAAAGGAAATAAATCTCAGGATGAGCAGTTGTCGGGTAGGTGCCACGAGCTGGATGTGCAGGAGCCCTCTTCAGGGAGGGCTTTCAGCTGCACAGAGTAGACACCTCTGCCTCCTACTACAGGTCCTCACCTCAGATACTCCTTAGATACAGGTCAGGGAGCATGACGACATGAAGTACCTAAGAGGAGAAAGGGGCACCACGAAAAGGAAAAGGGATTACGAATATAAATAAAGAATGCATAGAGCCTAAACCAGCACACGAGGAGGGGAATTGGAACGGCAGCCTGGAGGTGCAGTGGATCCAGCTCGTCACACAGGCTGTCCCCGCAGCATGGAGCTTCAGGCCCCCCGCCTGCAGACATCAGCTACCCCTGCCAAGTTCACTTCTTCACTATGTACAAACAACTTCAGACTTTGGCTGGGGCAGAAGGAGGTTCTAGGAGAAGATGGGATGGGAACTAGCTGGGTTCAGGGTTGAGAAAGGAGCCTGGGAGAGGAGGCCAGTGTGACCAAGGTCAACTTGCTGGATAGGGAGCAGAGGTGGGGTGTAATGGAAAGAACAAAGCTTTACAGAGAAGATGCCATGGGTTGAATGTTTGTGTCTCCCCATTTCACATGTTGAGGCTCTAGTGCCCAATATGATGGCATTTGGAGGTGGAGCCTTTGGGAGATGATTAGGTCATGAGAGTGGGGCCCTCATGAATGGGATTAGTGTCCTTTGTAAGAAGAGCCACAGGAGGGATGATCCCTCTCTCCCCACCATGTGAGGACAGAGCAAGAAGGCAGCCATCTACAAGAGAGCTCTCACCAAGAACCCAATCGGCTGGCACTTGATCTTGGACCTCCCAGCCTCCAGATCTGTGAGAAATAAATGCTTGTTGTTTAAGCCATCCAGTCTATGGTAATTTGTTACAGCAGCTCAAACTGACTAAGACAGCAGACAGAGCTGGACTCTCTTACCACATGTTGCTGCCCCTCCCAGGAGAATGTCTAGGCAGAAATACATGTGTGCATGTGCACCCCCACACACACACCAACAAGGAGCACTGGTCAGCCCCACACAAAATCCAGGGGAAGCCTGGCACTGCTGTGGACCTGAGAGCTACAAAAATGAATGCAGATAGATCTACATTCGAGAATCAATTAAACAATAATGTCCTTGCCTTAAAGAGCTCACTTGGGAGGCTGTTAGCCTTCACAGTAAATCATAGTGCAGAGGAGATTATAAATTATATGACAAAGCTATTAATAATGTAATGTGGGAATCTGGAGAAAAGCTGGATTCATTTGTGCAAGATTATATAGAAGCGTGAACGCATGGTAAGGCCTGTGGTCTGAGCAGGGACATGCTGAAGAAAGATCTATCATCTCAGCAACTGGAAGGCAGAGATCAGAGCTGGAAGACCAATTAGAAAGAAATCGCAATTAAAAATAACAGTTCCGGGCTTCCCTGGTGGCGCAGTGGTTAAGAGTCCGCCTGCCAATGCAGGGGACACGGGTTCAAGCCCTGGTCCGGGAAGATCCCACATGCTGTACAGCAACTAAGCCTGTATGCCACAACTACTGAGCCTGCTCTCTAGAGCCCATGAGCCACAACTACTGAGCCTGCGTGCCGCAACTACTGAAGCCCGCACGCCTAGAGCCTGTGCTCTGCAACAAGGGAAGCCACCGCAATGAGAAGCCCGCGCACCACAACGAAGAGTAGCCCCCGCTCGCTGCAACGAGAGAAAGCCCACGCACAGCAACGAAGACCCAACGCGACCAAAAAAATAAATAAATAAAATAAATATTTTTAAAAATAATAATAAATAAAAATAACAGTTCCTAATCCTGAGCATGTCCTTTGTGCCAGGCCCTGTTCTAAGGGCTTTACGCATGTGACACATTTGCGCCCACAATGATGGGTGGTGGTATGAGTTGAATTGTGTCCCCCAGATATTCATATGTTGAAGCCCCAAATCCCAAAACCTCAGAATGTGACCTTATTTGGTAATAAGGTCCTTGCAGATGTAATTAAGACGAGGTCATGATGGAATAGAAAGGACCCCTAAATCAATGTGACTGGCGTCCTTTTAAAAAGGGGACATTTGGACACAGACACACATACAGGGAGAACACCATGTGAAGATAAGGGCAGAGACAGAAGTTATGCGTCTCCAAGCCAAGGAACTCCAAAGATTACCAGCAAACAACCTGAAGCTAGAAGAGAGGCCTGGAACAGATTGTCTCTCACGGTCCTTAGAAGGAACCAACCCTGGTGACAACCATGATCTCAGACTCTGGCCTCCAGAAAGCATCCAGTTTGTGGTACTTTGTTCCAGAAGCCCTGGCAAATGAATACAGTCTGTTATCAGCCCATGTTGAAAGGAGGAAGCTGAGGCACAGAGGTCAAGTAACCCCCAAGTCACACTGAACCAGAAAGTGGTAGGGCCTGGAGTTGGTGCAGGTGGCCTCCTTCCTGAGCCCACACACTCAACCTCGTATTTTATATGTAGGAAGTCACACAGGCCTGAGCCAGGCCATCAGTCGTAGGAAGTCACACGGGCCTGAACCAGGCCAACAGGGGCGAGAGGTGAGAGGGGAAATTCATGTCAGAGCCGTGCCCGAGAAAGAAGTCCAGGACCTCTGTTCAGATATGGCAGATGAGAAGGAAGCAGGTGTTCAAAATGGTGCTTTGGTTATTAAGGGTGGTTAAGTCTAGATATTATTGTAATTAAAGAATGATTTGGGCAATTGTGTGTTTAATATCTGTCTTCCCAACTACTGGAAGCTCATGAGGTCAGGGGCAATGACAGTGGGCAATGACACACACCCCCAGTGTGTCTATGCCCACACTTATGCCTTGCCCACTGCCTGGCAGAGCACACTGGGTAAATATCGGTAAAAACAAATTGCTACTACCTTCCTTTATGCCCCAGAACACAAAAGAAGGAGGGGTGAGGAGTATCATGTCAACATGTTTTCTTCCTGAAAGAAGTGTAGGCTGGGATCAGACCCCTCTTCAGTGTGATAGGCCTGCTCCTCCCACAGCATCCCTCCTGGCGCACAGAGGCAGCTGTGTAAGTCACTGAACAGCTTGTGACTTTGTAGGAATCATGCACTAGTCCAGGTGGCTTATGAGCAAGAAACCGACCCTCATCAAACACTCACCAGCTCCTTTGCAAAGAGGCTACAAAAGGAATTTTTCCTGCCACAAATTCTTCAGGTGGTAAAGTTAGGAAAAAGTACCTAGAGTGGCATGTGCCGGTAGCAACCAGACTGAAATCGAAAACCACATCCACACTGTTCTCAGCACGTGCATGGCAATGAGTAGAAAGAAGGAAGGATTTATCACTTAGCCAAGCACAGTTCTCAGTGCTTCATAAAGTCAGGTAGAGATTGGTTGGCCCCAAAATCGATTCTCCCCCTTCTTCCATAAATAAGAAATGTTCAGCAGGTCACATAGCCACCTGGATAAATACTATATTTCCCAGGCTCCCTTGTAGCTGATGTGGCCATGTGACTCAGTTCTGGCCAATAGGATATAAGCAGAAGAGTGTGAAAGGGTCAGGGGACCTTCCTTAAAGGATGGTTTGTCCATGTCTTTTGTCCTTGCTTTTTCAGACCTTTCTCCAGCTTTCTGCTGGAACATGGATGTGGATGCAATCATAGTAGACCATGAGGACAAGGACAAACTTTAGGAATGGTGGAGAAGTGAACAGAAAGAAAGTGGATTCTGAGAACCTTACAGAGAGGAGTTTCCAGGCCAGCCCAGGCCACACAACTATAGACTTTTTAGCGGGAGAATTATCTGCTATCTGTTTAAGTACTTTCATTTGGGGTCTCAGTTACTCATAGCAAACCTAATACTACTGTCACACATATATTGGCTCACATACATTGGCCAACAAATGAGGTAGGATATATATCCCAGTTTATGAATGAAGTAACTAAGGCCAAGAGAGCAACTCACCCAGCATCACGCTGCTTATAAGATATGAACTCAGATCTGTCTGCATTCAAATCGTTTGTCTTTTCTCCTGTATCAATGACGCCTCCGCACTTGGGAATTTCCAGGACACTGTGAACATTGTGAAGTTATGCAGCTTTGGGCAATTTCCTGATGTGGTTCACATACCAGGTCAGTAAGGCCTCAGACTGGTTTACGAAAGCCAGATGCCTTCGCTCCACTCCAGGGTCAAGGCTGGACAGCTGCCAGCAGCCAGGAGCCTCTCAGAGGTATGCTTGTGGTCACAAAGGGAAAGCAGGCTCAGAAAATGTGTATGGATCTGTGCAAGCCATCCCACTTCCAGCAAAGTAAACCCCGGCCTTCCTCCTACTATTGACGGTTTTCAAAGAGTACTGACGCTCTGCCTTAATATGCACAGACCAGGGGCGACCACGTGTCATGGTCATCTTATCCTGTACATGCAGCATTACTCACAATGTTCTCTTCTCGAAGGGCAGACTGACTCAGTGGTTTCCTGCAGGGGATGAAGAGAAGCAGAGGCTTTGGACAGGAGGCAAGGCTAGATCAGAGGCTTCCAGAAGTCAGGGCTGGATCAGGAAGTGGGGGCCACGGCAAGTGCAATGCAGAGGGTTTTCTATGTACAAATTCTATAAAACTGGGGATTTTTTTCAGAGAAAATATATAAATCCAATGGTCAAATCAGGAGGATTCAGGAGAAGAAAACCTTCCGAAGGCTCCCTTAGAAGATATTTTAAACACAGCTACCTTTGGAAAGTCTAAGCTTCTTATGATGCTAGGGATTCTTAAGGGGGAAGAAAGATCGGTGTTTTGTTCATTTGTTTGTTTGTTGGATGGGATGTTTTCTGTTTGTGGTTTTGGTTGGTTAGTGGGTGAGTTTTTTTTTTTTCTTATCTCTAGTGCTAAGATCTCATCATTGCACTAACTAGTGCACATGAGCTTTTAGGGTTGTGAGTCATGAATGTAAACATTCTCAAGGTCCAGAACTTGTTTTTGGAGAAGGATCCACAGGTCTGGAGCAACCACTCGTCTCCTCTCCCATCCCTGGCAGACATTGCTAATCAATCACTGTGTGCTTTCTCAAGGCTTATGATGGAACCTCAGATCTCTGAGCCAACCAAGTGGAGTTTCATTCTTACCTTGAAAACCTTCTCCACACCTGCTCTTTGAAGACAGCGGCTGCAGGTTGCCCTCAGTTCTGCATTTCCAACATTTAACATGAGACCTTGCATACAGTAGGTCCTTGGGACACATCTGAGGAAGAGAGGGACAGAAGAGACAGGAGGAGCCATTAAGAGAGTCAGGTTGCAGGGGACCAGTGGATTGTGACAGAGGTTGGATCTCATGCCTGATCCTCAGAGCCCAGTGCCCTTTTCTATCCACCTTGTGCATGTAACCCCACCCCTCCCGCCCGGGCACTGGGGAGCTCCTTATATGCTGGGGGGTTATGCAGAGACAAAACTGCTGGGGTGGAAAGAGCACTAACTCAGGTGCCGGAGCACTGGGCTCCTATCCCAGCACAACCACTCACCTGCTGAGGGATCCTGAGCAAGAAGTAGCTGGCACCACCCTCTGGACTTCTCCCTTTGTGGACAACAAGAGTCTTATGCCAAAAGGCTGCTGTCAATCAATCCTTCTCTCCCCAAATCTGTAGGGGTCCACTGCTGTTGTCCTACTTCCAGTGGGACTGGAGGGAGCTTCTGCCCTCTCACTCACGCTCCTGCCTCAACAGCAGCTCTCCTCAGAAGACTTTCCTGGGTATCCCAGCCCATGGAGTGCACCTTCCTTCCTCAGAGCCCCTCACACTGATGGCCTGCCCCACTATGGGCCTGAGCCTATATTTAGTTTCTGTTGTTGGTGATCCATCTCCCATGGGTGTGTACTCTTTCTCCAATTAGGTAGGAGATTTCTTGAGAGCTGAGAATGTGTGCTTTGTATTTCTGTGGTATCTCTCACAAGAGTAAAAGCAAAGTGAAAGATAATATAACAACAAAGATGATGAAGATGATAGTGATGATGATGGTGATGATGGTAGTGATGATGATGATGGTAGTGATGATGATGACGGTGATGGTGATGATGATGCTGATGATGGTGATGATGATGATGGTGATGGTGATGGTGATGATGGTGATGATTATGGTGATGGTGATGGTGTTGGTGGTGATGATTATGGTGATGGTGATGGTGATGATGGTGATGATTATGGTGATGGTGATGGTGATGATGGTGATGATTATGGTGATGGTGATGGTGATAATGATGATGGTGATGGTGATGATGACGGTGATGATGATGGTGATGACGGTGACGATGATGGTGATGGTGGTGATGATGGTGATGGTGATGACGATGATGGTGATGATGGTGATGGTGATGGTGATGGTGATGATGATGATGGTGATGGTGATGATTATGGTTATGGTGATGGTGATGATGATTATGGTGATGGTGATGATGATGGTTATGGTGATGGTGATGATGATGATG
>NC_041215.1:29181965-29222460 GCF_002837175.3 Physeter macrocephalus
TGATGATGGTGGTGATGGTGATGATGGTGATGATGGTGATCGTGATGATGATGATGATGGTGATGGTGATGATGGTGATGGTGATGATGATGGTGATGGTGATGGTGATGATGGTTGATACACTTTGCTGAGCATTTTACACACACATGCTCATCTCTTCCTGATAACTACTCTGAGGAGTGTTATCTTTCTAATTTTGCAATGTGAAAGCTTAGGCACAAAGAGTTTACAGAATTTGTCCAAGGACGCCAAGAAGAAAAGTTTGGAGTGTGGGTGTCTCTGGCCCAGAATCCATGTGCCAAGCCTGCAAAGCTTGGCAAGGTGCTGTTCTTGCTGTACACCCATGTCCACACACGTGGCTGTTCAAACACCTTCAGTTTGTGACACTTCTGTCTAGTTCATCTCTATATTCCCAGTGTCTGGCATAATATTCAGTATGTGAATGTCTGAATGAATGGAGATGTTCTAAAAGAAAGGTCACCCCCAAGCCCAGGCCTTGCCAGCCATTCACTGGTTCAATACTGCTTATCCATCCATGGCCCCAACCTCCTACCCCCAAGCACATTACATACCCATAAGGCTATTAGAACAAGCTAAGGAAGACCCACTCATTTAAAATTATCTCCTCAAATGTTATTTACCTAGCACTCTCTCTAGCCCTGCATAAGCAATTCATCTTTCACATTTCCTTTTAGCACATTTTAGGACTCCTTAATAAACTCTGGGCAGTTAACGAACTTACATATCTGATGTCCCAAAATGCACATTTACACAGCATCTTCTAGAGATAACTTACCCCCCAATTCTTCAGTTACTACCTGCTACATCATTTCACTTTTCAGTGGAAACAGAGACTTAGACAGGATTTAAATCCATCCCCTTCTATCTGCAATGCCACTGCCCCATGCTAGTTCAGTCCCAACCTTTCCAAGAGTCTCCCAATGCAGCGTGGTTACACATCACCCAGGGACTTTCTTAAAATGCTGATTCTGATTCAGATGGTCTATAGTGGAGATAAAGAGTCTGTATTTCTAACAAGCTCCCAGGTTATATAGATGCTGCTGGTCCCTGGACCACATGTGAGAAGCAATTTTCTACCTTTCTCCGAGCTTCAGCAGAACCCCTCCCCACACTCCCAAGTCCATCCTCTGTCCTCCCAGTAATCGAACACACAAAGGTGATCTCATCACTTTCCTCCTGGCAACTCATGGGATCCTGTCCACACTCCTTGGCCTGACTCTGGTCCTGGTGATCATCTCGGAGCTCAACCTGTATCTCTGCCTCGCCTCCCTTCATTTGCTCCATCATACTGCTTACTCTTCCCCAATACACCCAGGGTGTTTCTCCCTCCTCTCTGTGGCGCAGTTATCTCTGTTCTTCAACAAAGCCTTCCCTGACCTCCCTTTTCTTCTTCTACCACTCCTCAAGCCTGATAAAAAGCCCCTTCCCTCTGACTCCATGACACCCTCTGTGTACTTCTACCGGAGCAAAGGTGTATTGATCCAGGTTGGCGATACCACCAGACCAAGACTTTTTGCAGGGCAGGGACCAACTGTATCTTGCTAATCTCCACATCCTCTGTGGCTCAGCAAATATTTATGATAGAATGAACAGATGAGAACCTCTCTGAAGAATTCTTTGACACATGAGTGTGGACAGTAAATAGAATTTCTAGAAGGAAGAATAGCCCCTTTGCTGTTAATACAAATCATTGCTACGTGTATAAACTAACTTTTCAAGGCTAATAAGATGTTTGCTTATATTAATATATTTGACTGTGTCATTTGCTTTGCAAAGTTCAGGTAAAAATTTTAAATGCTGACTGGCCTTAAACAGTTATTTAAAGATGCAGTGAGCAAATTAAATGTATTTCGTTCATAATCTGCACAGGGGAAAATGCTCCTTGAAGTGGCTGCAGCACACTTTTATTCTGTCTTGGAGCCATTGTTTTGTGAAGAATGGTTTATTCAGAAATTATAATGGAAATCACTAGGAATATTTCACTAGAGATAGGTAGATAGATAGATAATGCTGCTAATTTCACACAGCATTAAGAATAAAAATAACAACCACAAAAATAATAGCTATAGTTTATTAGACATTTACTCAGTACCAGGCACAGGGCTCACTCTTTACATCTGTGATTTCCCCACACTAACCCTGGGAGATAGTCTCCATTATCCCCATTGAACCAACGGGAATACTGAGGCTCAGAGGGGTTCATCAGTGGGTTCCCGTTCAGTGTCAGAGGCTTCTTTCTATGCTCATAACCACTAAGCAAGACTGCCTCTGTCAAATGTTTACAGTGGTCAGATGTTCAAAGACAAGTGTCAAGTGGCCACATGGCATGAGATGCAAAGAAAGTGTACCAGAGCCTCCATTCTCTGTGAGCTGCCAGCTTAAAACCAATGCATCACCCAGGATGGCCACGTTAGCAGAAGAGATGCATAGCAAATTTATCCTTGATGGAACCCCACTTGTAGTGGGGAGTATGAGACGAACTAATTATTTTTATGAGATGAACTAGATTATTTTCACTAATCTAAGTGAAAATATAGTAATTAGGCATGGAACCCATAACAGCTGCATGGAGTTAAATCAAACAAGTGTTACACGGGAGCAGCCTATATTGGGGATGGAGGTGTCGAGAATGACTGGGAGGGAGAGAGGTAAACATCTAGGAGAGCCCGATGTGGGCCAGATCTTGTCCCACTCCTTCACACACGTCATTTCATTCATTCCCCAAGGTGTCCCTCTGATGCCTTTATAGTTGCCACCATTTTACAGATGCAAAAACTGAGGCTCACAGAGATTCAGGAATTGCTACGTAAGTGGTAGGCCGGTCTTTTGAACTCAGGTCTGTCTGTGTTTTCTATGTAGATTTGTAGAGATATGCTTACCTCCCCCCAACCCCAATCACTACAATGCTGCCATTCTTAATGGATTTTTTTTTAAGCTATCTAAAAAGTCACTTGCTGGTAGATTCAGCCTGAGGCTATGGCAAACACCAGCCCTCAGCAGAGGAAAGAGACTTGAAATTTCAGGAAATCATGGAAAAATTAGTAACTTGAGAGCATTGAGACTTACTGAAAGGGCAGGAGATTAAGAAAAAAGCAATTTCATTTTATTATTGGAAACTTGAAGAGATGAAAATAAGACCTTTTTCTGCCTCCCCCGCTTCTAAAAAGTGACAAAAGTGTTTCATATTCCTACAGGCTATATTAGGAAAAGTACCTCCAAGTGTGTGCTGCCTCCTGGGAGCTCAAAGTTTCAATCTCTTTTTTCTTCTTTGGCAAGAAGAAAAGAGATGCTGTTTTAGGACAGGAGTGTCCATATGGTTTTGATCTGGGCCAGGCCTTGGCTAAACAAAGCTGTAACCCAGCCTGTTCCTCAAACCATATCTGCCCCCCAACTCAGAGATGCACTTTCCCACCTAACTGCTAGGTCCTACCCAGACATCTGCGAAACACTAAAGAGAATCCTCAGATCAGAGACCCCAGAGCTCGGGCCCCATCCCGGAGGACAGCAGACCACAGGGTGCTAGGAGGTGTCTTTCACTCACTCTTACTTCTCTGAGCCTTAACTTCCATATCTGTGAAATGGGGAGACTTTTGCTCCTCCATGGAGTTTTGTGGGGAGCAAAAAACATTGCACTGTTTTAACTAGGCATTAGTCTTAATTAGTATTAACCAGGCACTTAATAAAAGAAACTATATGTATGACTGCCATCCTCTACAATAATATTAAAGCAGAAAGGTTGTCCAGTGAGGGTAGCCTTCAAGGGACATGAGGGTAGGAGGTACTCTTTCCTCCCACCACTGTGAAGGTGGATGCCATTGTCAGAGGACAGCATGTCTACCGGGGTGCAGGTAGCACTGTCACACTGGAGAGGAGCTATGCATGCCTCACTGCAGCTCTACGGCCATGGAGCAGGCCAAGGGCAAGGACTTCTTTAACAGGAGAAGCCTGGGCGACTTCAACAGGCAAAGTGAGTCAGACCAGCGCCCGGGCAGCCTGCACTGCATCCTGGCCTCCTTTTACAGCATAACACACATGCTGTGCAGTGTGCCCTGCACCAGAGCCAAGGAGACAAATGAGGTCTCAAAGCCAGCCCTGCGCTCCACAGGGCAAGCCCATCCCCTGGCTGGAGGAAGGGAGCACTTCTTCTGAATTTGCATCCAGCTGTGTAGGGGCCAGGGGTGGCCAGCTGCATCCAGTGGCGTTCATAAGACCAACTTCGTATCATAAAGAGTCCTTCCTTCTCTCCTTCCTTCCACCAACCCTTTCCAAGTCTCCCCTATTTGCTCGCTCACTGAGCCCCTGCCTCAAGGGGCCCAGGATCTGACGGGGGACAGACATGGAGGTGAATGACTACAGAACAGGACGACATGGCCAGGAAAGCTGCTCCTGACCAGAGACAAGGGGCGCCTGCCCAGAGAGGTAAGGAACTGACCCCAGATCACACGACTCGTTGACATCGGGCAGAACCCACATGAGAAAACGTCATGAAAAGGGCAGAACACGCAGCGAAATGCAGAGAGGACGTGGGAAAGAGCGCGCAGGAGGAAAGGAGAGGCAGGAGCAGGAGGAAGGAAATTAAAGGCATGTTAGAAAATCGCGAGATGGAAGTGAATAAACAAAGAGCCTGGCCGGGAGGCAGAAGCCTGTGACCGTCCGTGTGCATACATGTGTCTGCCTTTGTGTGTGTTTACCCCAGAGAGGAACACATAGGGGTTTGGTGCACTCTGTATGAGGCATTGAGATGGTCACTTTACAGACACTGTCTCCTTGAATTCTCGTGGCCGTCTTGTAAGGTGGTCTTTGTTATTCCCATCTGACAGATAAGGAACTTGGAACTCACAGAGATGAACCCCAAGTAACCCCAGTTGATATACACAGAGCCCACGCTGTCTGCAGGGCAGCACAGGAGAAGCAGAGCTGTGCTTCGCTGCTGCGGACGCAGTTCCTGCCATGCCCCTCTTCACCTTCCCCCGTGGCAGCTACAGACTCAAGGTGGCAGCAGCCCGGGGTCCCAGAAGCTCTGGCCTGGCCACACAGCCGGGACCTCAAACGCCACAAGCAGATGAGGTTAAGGTGTCTAGCATGGAACCAAAGCTGCCATCAGCACAGTGTCCAGAAAGCATCTGGGGAGCTCTGTCCTTCTCAGCCCAGGCACATGGGACCACCTAGTTATATTAATTAAATGAATCACGGAAATGAACCGACCCTGGTGACGGGCACAGCACTCAGCCTCAAGTTCCTGGTGACTGTCAGAAAATCCAATTAAAGCTGAGCCAACCATTCTCCAGAAAGATCACTGGGTGCAAGGGTAGGAGTTAAGGAGAAGCTAAGAAAAGAAATCATATCTTCACATCCATCAAGTCAACCTCCCTCTTAAGCAATACCTCTTGTGCCAGGGAGAGTCCAGGAGGAATCTGAAAGAGAATTAAATGGAAAGAAGGGATCAGCCTTTTCCCCCTTTTGCCATTTTCCTGGGATTATGGTTAGGAGGCATGTGGTGGGCACATGAGACACGCGGGCCTGTGTGTCATCTAGGGAGCGCTGGTCTAGGAGCGCAGGGGCCCAGGGTCAAGTCTGGGCTGGGCTCCATCAGTAGTGAGCCATTTGACCTTCGGCATTGAACTCACTGAGCCTTAATAAAATGGAACGCTAGAAATGGACCAAAGCCACCTCATAGGATGGCTTCAGAGACCCAGGGAGATCATGAATATACAGGAGTTTGAGAAAGTAAAATCTGCTAGCAAGCTTGTCACAGTGCGCTTGTGTTTTGCATAATGAAACAGCAAACAGAAAATACTGGTGAAGCTGCTTAAGAGGGCGGGGAGAGGATGTATTCTTGCTTTCATCCATCCATTCCAAATGTATTGAGCCTCTGTATGTTCCAGGTTACAGAATAGAACACGGTGGCCTGACGCAGAGAACCTTTTATACATATGCCAGGAGAGGAGGTGCTGTGTCTGTTTTTCTTCCCATTATATCCCAATAATACTTAACAGTAGTTAATACTTAGAGTACATACTCAACAAATATTTGTTGATTGAATGAGTGAACTACCAAGTTTGTAGGGCTTCAAAACAAATAAACAGATATTTCAATACAGCCTGATAAAGCTAGGGGAGTGATAAAGAGGCCCTGGAAATTCCATGAAAGGTACCTCAGCCGCTGGGGAGGGGGAGGAGGGAGCGTTAGGTCGGGCCCTGGGAACAGTGGGCTGGGAGGGAGAAGTTAGGGGAAACAGACCCAAGCAGGGCTGGTGGGCCAGAGACACCCCCGGTGCCCCCTCTATCCGCCTTCTGGAAGGAGGACCCAAGGATAGTGAAGTCAGACCGTAGCCTTACAAAGATACTCTGGACGTGTTCAGCCAGGTGAGAGAGAAGCCGGCAGGAAGGGAAGCTGGAAATGTGAGTGAGATTTGGTTTAAGCCAGAAGAATGGGCTGAGCCAGGCACCAGAAACTAAAGTGGAGAGCTCCGGAGGGCACGGCTGGAGAGGAAGGGCGAGGACTTGAGAATGACGGTGGGTGTGACTTACGGGGATGGAGGCAGGGAAATTGGCGGGGTGGCTGGGCGGGGGAGGGGGGCGGGGAATGAGCGCAGGCGTGCGCGCGCGCGTGTGTGTGTGTGCGTGTGTGTGCGCGCGTGTGTGTGCGCGCGCGCGCACAGAGATGCGCGCACATAAAACTCCAGCTGATAAAACTGACAAAGGCGACGGCGCCTCGCGTCCCCCGCGGCCACCGAGCTGGCGCAGCCAATGGTGCCCAAGGCGAGGGGGAGGGACCAATGGAGCGCCGGGCAGAGCCAGACCCAAGCAAAAACAAAGCCGTCTCTCTGAAACAAAAACGAAACAGACGTGGCCGGGGAAAGCCAAATGTTTGTGAGGTGATGTGAACAAAGGGGAAAAGTCAATCCAGGCAAGTTTGAGTGTCTGCTTGGAGCCTTCGGCGGCTCTGATCGCTGAATACTTTATGAGAACGTCCTTTGCCCCTTCTCTCCCTCTCCACCGGAAGGAAAATAAATCCTCGGCCAAATGAGGCTTGACGACATGAAAAGAAGACCGTCTCCAGACTGTCCCAGCTGGCTTTGGCGAGACCGGGCCAGAGGTGCCGCGTGGGTAACATTGTCGCCGGTGGCTCAAAACTGTCACCCCCCAAATGCCCACCACCTCCCGTGGTGCAGGTAACGTGGCCCTCCGCAGAGCTGGGACAGGCGCAGCGCCGAGGAAACCTTTGTTTTTCTCTCTAGCCCTTCTTGCCAACCGGTGATGTACCGCCTTGGTATTTCTACCGTATAAAATTGCTCTTCGTACCCCGATTCGCTGCACTGCAGCCTCTCAGCCTCACTCCACCTCCCGCTGGAAGTCACCGCCCCTCTCCCTTCTTTAAACCACAGCAGCATCGCATCGCACAGCGAGGCCCTTTTGCGGTTACCCATAAATGCAAAGGCAAGGAGCCACCAATACCTGTTTGAGGAGCTGGCATTTTAATTAACACACTCCAGCTGCCATAAACCCCGACTAGTGTCCCACCTCTCCTCCCCCCAGGGCCCTCTCCCAACCTCTCTGCTCACCCCCATCTATGTAAAAAAGCCATAAAGCCCTTCTCCAATCGCCTTCTTGGAGTTTATGCAACCCCCAGAACATAGGTTGACTGGAAAGGTCTCTCTCCTGGATAACAACAATTCAATGTGCCTTGACATTTTAATAGCCTGCCATCCTGGTGAACACAATCGAGCAAGGCAGTGAAGCAAAAATCATTAGGTAAGCAAGATAATCTAAGCGGGATCTGCCTCCTGCACGCTGGCATCTGGGGGTAGGCTGCACAGCCGGGGCAGTCCGCAAAGCTGGCCTCATCCTGCTCTGCAGAGCTCTGTATGTGTGCTCCAACATATACACTTGTTCAGCTAGAGACACTCAACCCTGCAAACAGGTTTCGGGAGATAAACATACTCAGGCAAGTACAGGCTCATTGAAGCCCCAATATGAGATAGCTTGAGAGTATACATATTTACCAATGAATCAAAATACCTGCCACTCCTCCAAACAACCACCAAATTAAACTCACTGCTCTCAGTTCAGGTTTTGTTGTATCACTGAGAATGAGGCAAATATTGGCCGGGATTCCTAATGTCAACCATCGAAAGGCGGATTATTTCCATGCATATATACATATTTATATAAAGATTTTGAATGTAATGCCATGGCTAAATATATAATTTAAACATAAATATGTAATATAAAACATTTATGCTTACTGTATGCATGGTAATATTATAAATGTTTCGCATCTATTAAGTCATTTAATCCTTGAAACATATGTACTATTATCCCCATTTCAGAGATGAGGTAACTGAGGCACACGTAGTTGAAGCAACCTGTCCAAAGTCATCTTCTAATAAGTGGCGCAGAACCAGGATTTGAATTCAAGCAGTCTGGCCCTAGAGTACAGGCTGTCATCTTGCACTATGCTGTCTCCTAGAAAGTAAATCACACAAATAAATGAAACATGTGTTACACGTCTTTCTAAGGTCAGTGCATTCCTTCATGAACGTGTATATTTGCACACACAACACATACGTTTAGATGGACACTGAAAAGGTGCAAAGCAGTATCACTAAAGCAGTATGACTCACTGCCTTTCAACACAAACACCTGCATGTATGTATTCAGCCGTAGTCACATACTGAACACCTTGTGAGTCCCAGGATCGTATAGTTAGTACTGATGATACAACAGTTCATTAGACACAACTGCCACCTCCTGTAGCTCGTAGCCTACGGGAAAGTCAAACCACCGAACAGATGCTTGGCCTTGCAGGTGACAGGCTAGAGATTGGCACAGAGCTGCAGAGGCTCAGAGGACCTGCCCCGGCTGCCCCAATCTGCCTCACACGACCCTGTCCCAGGTTCTTCTTGGGAAGCCACACACCGATTCCCAAGAGGTTGCCATCACTCCAAACACGTAGAGTTCGCCATTTGGGGATCGCCTTTAAGACGTTTTTACGAGCTGCCCAAGAAAATGAGTCTTGTTACTTAATAATTACATGTAACACGCATGCTCACACCCCTTTCTTGGGAAGGAGGTAGAAGTGACATCACAAAACCCGGGAGGGCCACAGATAACAGAAAATTCTCCTGTGGGATCCCAAACCTCCCAGATGGCCCGCCCTCCTCCCTCTCTCCCCACACGGGATTCCCCGGCACAGAGCTGTTTCCCTGGGTGCTGACTTGGCAAGCTCTTCACTTTATGAATATGACCCTCAGGGGGAGAGCCCCTCTCAGCAGCCCCCGAACTATGTTATCACCGCTATTAAGGAGCTTAAAGAGGAGCTGGGAGGAGAGACACCACTGGAATTGCAGCCTGATTGTGATTGATGTGTTCCTATTAGCGTCTCAGTGTTATCTCTCTGGATGGCAAGAACAGCCAGTGGCTTGTAACACAACAGATTACCTGAGTTCTCAGCCTTAGAAGGATGTTTAAATAAAATATAGTCCCTCTTAGCTAGAGGCTCATTTTCTCCAAGAGGCTCCCAGACTATTTCACGTCAGCTCTGATTCGCTGCAACTCTCCTCAGTAAACATGTCTTATCATTAATAATTCTTTACAAGCACAATCTCCAAGAGTCCTCTCCCTCTCACCCTCTCTCCCTCTCTCTCTCTCTCTCTCTCTCTCTCTCTCTCCCTCTCCCTCTCTCTCTCTCTCACTCTCTCTCTCTCTCTCCCTCTCTCCCTCTCTCTCTCCCTCTCTCTCTCTCTCTCTCACGCTCTCTCTCTCTCTTTCTCTAGGTGGCTGGATTCAGACATATCACGCGCCAGTTTGGGTTCCAAGGTGCTTCCCTCTGAATTTTCACCTGCCTTGCCAAAAATGATTGATTACGCCGGGCTGACTGGGTGTCCAGCAATACCCAACAAATGACTTTGGCCCCTAACAGCAGGCCTTGGCCAGATAGAAATCAATATTTCACCATTAAAATCTATCAAAGAAGAGTTAAGGCACCATCTGTCCCTGCCGCCTCTCTATGGTGTGTGAACATTAAATCCGACACTTGTACTACATGGGTAATCAATATATAGTGGTTCACAGATCATTTGTGGTTCCCTTTTAGCAGTGATGGATGTCTGGAATCGTTGTGATTCATTTTGTCAGACCATTAAACAAGATTCTGTCCAGTTCCTTCCTGATTTCATTTAGAGGATCATTCTTCACAGTTCATAAGAGGGAAACGTTTTTACCAATCTGCTTCTATTTCAATAAGTCACTTTATAGAGATTTTGTGTCCTCTAGACTGTAAAAATTCTGGAGAGATAGTACAAACAGACCTCTAAAACTATTCACTGCATGACATATGCATAAAGTGTGAAGAGAGGAATGTAAATATGTTTACCTCTTTATCTGCAAATGTTGGTTTTAACCCCCTCCTGGCTGCAGCGCTGGCCTGCCGGCGCTCTGGCAATAGGGCCCACCACAGAGGGAAGAGGGTGGAGCTGGTGTCTGGAAGCTAATTTACAGAGGCGAGGGAAACCCCCATACCCTCCCTGGCATGGCTAAAAGTAATGGAAATGGCTTTTCCAGAGGTCGCATTTCAGACACTTTCATTTCTACAGTCGTGATGATCTGCCTTGGACCCACATGATTGGCAAGGGCCCCTCTGTAACCCAGAGGAGCATGCAACCCAAGAGAAGGACCACTTGAGGGCTGGGTGTAGACAAACTGTATTTTATTATTATTTTAAGTAAATCTGTAGCAGGATCACTAAATAATGCACTCTAAAGCCAAACAGTTGATATTAAACTATTTTCTGTTTTTAGATTATTAGATAATTATATCACTGTAGCTGATACTAGTGTAGATAAACAGATGTTGATTTAAATATTAACAGCTGTATATATACATATGTATATGTACAGATATAGACACATATATTTTACATTTAATTATATATTGCATGATAAATGTATATAATTTTAAAGACTTTAGAAATAATTTGGCTTCTCCTTCTTTCCTTTCCTTTTACTATAAAGTAACAGAGTCTCAAAAAGGATAAAAGCTGGCCCTGGGACAGGAAGCTTGTTTCCTGACTTCCAAGTCAAAATACGATATCAAAAAATTATAAGTCATAGAGTGTCACTCAGTTATAATTTGGGGGTGATATATTTGTTGAGGGGACGCCTGGGAGAGAGTGTGGTACCTATTTTGCAGTTGAGCAGCTGGGAAAACCTCTAACTGCTCAATGCACTAGCCACTCAGGCCTCCTGCCTCGAGGTGATAACAGCAGAAGGTCAGGCAGGTCGCATCACTTCAGACCCCAGACAACCTGGCTAGAGCCATGTGGACAGCATCACCCGGGGAATTTCCAGGCAAGTGCACTTTTAGGAGGTGCTTGGCATGGCAGAGAGAGCTTGGATTTAGGCTTCAGAAAGACTAGGCAAAAAACCCATCTGTGCTGCTAATTAACTGTGTCACCTAAGTCTCTTCACCTCTCTAGGCATCTGTTTCCTCATCTGAGAGTGCCACCAACCACACCTACCTCCCAGGGTAACCTTGGGGATTGAGTGAGACCATGTAAGCTCCAGCAAAGGTCCCAGCACATGATATGTTAGTTACCGGCCTTTTATTCCTTTCTTCTTCCCTTCCTTCCTCCTTGATGTCACTCCATAAATTTGTACTACACTATATTTCAGCCTCTAGTAAGAACTTGTAATGGGATCTGCCACCTAAGAATTTATCTAAGTCCTTCTTGATTCTAGAAACATAAAACCTAGGAATTAAAATGAGAACTGAGAGGTCTTTGGTCCAACCATTGACCCAGTGCAGGAATCACTCTCACCACCTGCCTGACAATTCGTTTTCAAGGACCAGGAGTTCAGACGGTCACCAGGAAGTCTACCTCATCACTGGGCAGTCTTTTAATGATAAATTTCCTGCTAAACCTGCCTCCATGTACATCCCACCCATTAGTCCCAGTAATAATTCCAATCCATAACTACCTCATGTTCCGTATAATAATTTAATAGAATGAAAAGAAATGTTCCTGTTAATGTGTGTTAAAACGACCTTCTTGAAGCAGTTTATCAGACTGAGATGCGGGAGGTTTGTGACCGTGCTGAAGCTGGCTTTATGCGTATGTTTCAGAGTTAGCTCTGAGTACATCCCAGCTCATACTGAGCGTAGTCAAGGGTTGGGATTTTTTTTCTTCTTTTTTAATGAATCTTCCTTGGTCCTTGTCACTCTCCGGGTTTTCTCTGTCTCTGCAGTTCCGTTCTTGAGCACGAAACCCTGAACTGCGCAGAACACTCCAATTCAATTTTGTACTTCAGGTTTCATCCATCCATTTCTTCCTTCGTTCTATCCACTTTTCCTCCATCTACCTGTCCTTCCATCCACCCATCCTTCCATCTCCAATATCCCAGTCAAAGCAGGAATGGGTCTGAACAATGCCCCTTAGTAATGGGACACAAGAAACTCCAGCCCTAATAGCAGTGCCAGCCTCAGGAGCTGTTGAAGCAGCAGCTTTTGCCCACATTCACCAATGATAGCAGGCATTGTCATAAGCCCCAGGTGGTCAGGCTACTGTCCCTGCCAGGGCCTCAGGGCATGTCACTGTCTCTCGACTCTTCCCACCATTTGCACACACCAAAATCACAGAATTAAATTCAACGATTCTATACCGCACATTTCTAAGAAAGCCACGCTGAGCTCTCAGGGTCTGTCCGTCTCTTGTCTCCTAAATCATGTCCTGGTATCTAAACGTCAATAATATTTTTTTCTAATTTCACTTTCAACTCCTGCTCAAAGGGGCCCACGAAACTCTAAGACCCAAGATAGATGGGACACAAGACTTAAATCGCTCCTTTCAACTCGGAGCCACAGGGGGACAGAGTATCAGGGAGAAGTCAGGGCATTTCATCTCTTCCCAACTGTAGGACTCCTCGGCCAGCATGTGTCAGGTGAGGGTTTGGGAGCCAGGCTGATAACGGCCGCCAGTGGTGAGAAAGGAAGGCGGTGGCTGGACCAGTCCTAGAAGCTTGCACCTGCCAAGGGACTGTCAGCTCCACAGCAGAGCCCCAATCTTAGAGGCTGTTTGCAGGCAGGCAGTCTGCCTCCTGGTGCCCCATGCTGGGGAGAGGGCTACAGGGAGCCATGAGGGGTATTAGGACTAGGAACCCAACAGGGGTCCTCAACCGGAGTGGGAGCACAGTGTCTCCTGGAGGCACTCAGAAGTGTGACAGTGAGTTGTTGCAATGGCTTGAGAGTGCTGTGGGCCACTCGTGGGCAGGACACGCTATGCTAAATGTGCTCTAACAGATGAGACAGTCCCAAGTGATGAGAAACTGCCCATTCAAAATGCCAGTGGTACTCCACCGACTGAGGCCAGCTTCCTCATTTTCGTGTGAGGAAGGATTTGAATGATTTCCCTCCAAAGAGACCTAGGGAGGATTTTTGTTCCCGCCCATTGGTGTCAGTGTATATTCAGCTTCCCCGGGAGGAGACTTTCCTGCAGGTAGTTGCCTCTCCTTAAACTCATTAGTAGGGCCACAGTCCTTAGAAATGGGAAGGGAAGTGATATTCACTGACCGTGCCACTCCTGCATGAAGTGCGATACTTAGCACAGATTATCTCATTTCCGCTCTGAAACAAACAAACAAAAAGAAACAACAACCTGGAAATCAGGTGGTATTGAAGGAAAGGAGACTCAGGCTCAATTAGTAATCAGCTCATTGAGTAATCTGACCAAGGTGACAGGGGTCATCTGTGGCAGGGGCAAGATTACAATTCAAGGCTTCCAGGCAGCAAGGTCCTTCCCTGGAGCCACAGGAGAGCAGCAAGCTAGGTGCCCCAAATCATTCCTCTCTCTGGTACCTCAGGGCTTCTGGAGCCTCCACCAGCCTGGAGCAAAAGGAGAGAAAAGCCAAGTTCATCTTGGTGCCTTTCTCCTCCTCATATGGTTCCCTTAACCAAATCCCTTCACTTCTGGCTAACCGGAGTCAGCCAGTAGAAGCAGGTTATGATGAGTTACTGTTGCCAGGTAACTTTGTTTTGTTTTGCGGTGCGCGGGCCTCTCACTGTTGTGGCCTCTCCCGTTGCGGAGCACAGGCTCCGGACGCGCAGGCTCAGCGGCCATGGCTCACGGGCCCAGCCGCTCCGCGGCACGTGGGATCTTCCCGGACCGGGGCATGAACCTGTGTCCCCTGCATCGGCAGGCGGACTCTCAACCACTGCGCCACCGGGGAAGCCCCAGCACTTTGCTTTTTATAAGAGTACCTATGCAATGCGAAAAACGTGAAAATATAAGGAAGGAAGCTCCCATTGCAGAATGGGGAGGGAGAGGGGCATTAGTGCTAAGGAGAAGTAGAGCTTCTCTCTAGAGCTGTTACCATTTCACAACTTTGCCGTACATAAATCAGCCTTTGAGACCCATTAAAGAAATGAATGGGGGCTTCCCTGGTGGCGCAGTGGTTGAGAGTCCGCCTGCCGATGCAGGGGACACGGGTTCGTACCCCGGTCCGGGAAGATCCCACGTGCCGCGGAGCGGCTGGGCCCGTGAGCCGTGGCCGCTGGGCCTGCGAGTCCGGAGCACAGCGGGAGAGGCCACAGCAGTGAGATGCCCCCGTACCGCAAAAAAAAAAAAAAAAAAAGGGTCTGCCTTTTCTTTCTCATTGGCCTTGAACCATTCCATACAGGGAAGGGGGTGGGTAATAGTGAGGAGAGACACAGAGAAGAGAGGGAGCTGTTGCTTCAGTTCAGGCCTGAAGGCCTTCCTTCAGAGAAACAAGAAAATAGAAAAAGAACAACAGTGCCAGTAGCATAATGGCCCATCTCGGCAATTTTTAAAATCCTTATGTATCTACTCAGAGAATGAACCCACTGGGATCCCTCCCTATTCTATCACCAATTTTTAGCTTGTGATCTGGGCAAATGCCTTAACTTGGCTGAACCTCCAGATCCTCATTTGTATAAACAGGGGCGTCATTTCCACCTCACACTGTTGTCATTAGGAATGAACCTGTAAATAAAGCGCCTAGCACACAGTAGGCCCTCAGCCAGTAGAAGCAGCGAGGGCTGCTTCACTCAAAACTGGAGCGAATGGGGTGGGTTTGAGTGAAAGGGTGCAGAATAGCTCATCACCTCCAAAGCTCCCACTCTGCTATGGTCAATCTCTTTTTCTCCTAAAGAGTGAGCAGGGGTGGGAGAAGCAAGGAGGGGAGTTTTCAGGGTAACAAGACTAATCAGGATTTCACCATCAAAGCAAATATATCCAATTAACAGCTATTAAAGAAGCATTTTCTGGCACTGTGCACAGTGAAGGCCATTCTATCTACTGGAAATTAATCTTAATTATTGGTACCTGCGTACATACATGCAAAGGGAAGCAACCCACATTAATCTACATTAAACTTAATAGCAGTCCGTGTATTATCTATTCTGAGTCAGAATTGACTGCTGGCCCCTGCATAGATATCTGCAGTGCTAACTCAAGTAATTACAGTGCAGTGGGTCTCAAAGACACAATTTGTTCCCTATATAATAAATCAGCTGCTAGAAGCTTTTTATAATTAAAAACCAAAAGGAAAAAAAAATAGAACTGTATAAGCAAATGTCATTCTCTTCTAAGGGAAATTAGGAAAAAGGAAAGTATGTCGTCTTGTTGCCTCGTCTGAAAAGAGAGGGAAGCAGCCATCTCTGCTGGAATCCCAGACAGAGAAAGGAATACAGTGTTAGGTTTCAGAACTGTGGGAAAGAATGTTCTTCGAGCCTCAGATTTAAGGTTTCTAAGAGGCCTTAACTTTATTTCCAAGGAGACTGGTAAGGCCATCTGAGAGAGATGCCTTACGTGAACCGGAATTTTCAATAGCTTGGATCAGGGTGGAAGGCAAAGTTGATTTTACTAAATCCCACTGAGGCGGGACCCCTTCCATCAACCACGAGAAAAAGGGAAGGGTGATGATGTTCTCTTCCTCTCTGCGGCCCGAGGCCCTTCCTGTCAAGGCATCGTGCATTTATCCAACAAATCAAGTCTGAGGAGATGCCCTACCTTTCACAGATCTCCTTCCCGCTTGTCCTCTCCGTCTTTGGAAACCACAGAACCTCCCGCCACCTCAACAACTCAAGTCAGTTAGGTCTTCTCTTAGTTGCCTAGAATCGTACACCTACTGTTGCTCTATGACCTCTGAGGTCATCCAGTCCCCCCTCCAATCCAGCCAGCACTTCCTCAAGTGTGGCATGCCCACACCCACTGGAACGGGCATGATTGAACCACGTGCGGATAACACAGCGACTTTGTCTGCCCCTTGCTGACCAGCAGGCGCACCAAGGTCACACTCCCCCTCGGGAGGACAGCTTGTGCCACCTCTGCAGTTGGGACACAAGCTGGCCCATGCCAGATTTTCCCAGACTGGCCACCTGTCCCCTCACCATCAGGCCCCAGCTCACCCCAGTGCAGGACCCTTCCTAAGGCCCTGCCTCCCCACTGCCTATCCTCAGCTGTCACTTCTGGGTCCCCCTAAGCCTGCCCTCGCCCTGCCTAGCAGCCCTCCTGCCACCCAGACAGGGCTGCCATGTCCAGCTACTGAGGTTGTGCCTATAACTGCAAACTGAAAGCTGCCCCCGGGACCGTGCAATTCAGTGGCCCTGGCATCCGTGGGGGGGGTCCCATCACCACCAGGTTGCCTCAGGCTTAACTCCTCCCTGGGGCCCCTGCTCCAGCTTCCTCATTCTTTTTCCACAGGTGCTGCTCTGCTCTCAGCCTCCAGGGCTCCTCCTCGAGCCAAAGCCATTCCCTACCCCTCAACCCTTCACTGTAGAACAGGAAGGTCAGTCTCTGATCCCACGTGTGAAACCGCCACCCCAATCCCTGGTCCAAACTTTTCCAACCAGGCTGAAACTCCCTCTTGGATCACAAAGGTCCCTCGAGGCCATGGTTCTTCTCATCTCTACTCTCAGTCTGTGTGGAGCTCTCACTACTTCCTCCTACCTCTTATACCTGTTTGCTTTATTCTCCATTATCCAATAGTGTCACTGAACACAATTTTAAAATAAAAAACCATGTATATGTTCCCTGGACTAATTTTGGAAAATATAGAAAAATAAAGAAAGGCAGCCTCTTGGTGTTAGCCTCTCAAGTCTTCTTTCTGCAGACATATAGCATACATTCTAATATACAAAAAGGGCACATGATTGATACTGAGTTTTTTAAATGTTTCTCATTCTTTCAATTTTTTTGAGTAGGTACTATGTTCTCTGAACTGTCAGTCTCCCATTCCAGAGGCAATCAGCATTACCAGCTATTTTACAATTTGAAATTTTCTAGCAATAGGTGAGAAATTAAAAAAA
This sequence comes from Physeter macrocephalus, assembly GCF_002837175.3. Lineage (NCBI taxonomy): Eukaryota > Metazoa > Chordata > Mammalia > Artiodactyla > Physeteridae > Physeter > Physeter macrocephalus. The sequence continues at coordinate 29,199,311 of NC_041215.1, forward strand.
TACATATAGGGCTTCCCTGGTGGCGCAGTGGTTGAGAGTCCGCCTGCCGATGCAGGGGACACGGGTTCGTGCCCCGGTAAAAAAAAAAAAAAAAAAAAATATATATATATACATATATATATAAACCTATTCATATATATATATGTATATATACACATATATATCTTTTTACACAAGTGATGGGATCCATCACACTCTTTTACACCTTACTACTTTCTTTTGCTTAATAAATGTTAAAATGTTAGAGATAATTTACACTGTAAATGTTGATCTGCACTGGCCTCCTTTTAAAATATATCTCTTTAATTAAAACAGTGACTAAATCATAACACGGTTGGGGTTGAGGTATAACAAAAATCATGAGAGGTATTTGAACAACTGAATCTCAGAACACACTGTTCTCCTCTGTATATGAATTCTGCCACCTCCCCTCACCACCCAACCTTATCCATAAGTAGCCCTCTGGACCTGCTTGAATACCCCCAATGACGGGGAACTCACTTCCCCAGAAGGTAGCCTTAGGTGGTGAGGCTCCCATCCTGAGCCTTCCACTCTTCATCAAACTGAAGTCTCTCCAGTTTCCCAGATCCCTTAAACCAGTGATCTCACCTTATAGGTATTGCTTAGCGTTTACAATCTATCCCATCCATTTGGATACTTCATAGCTACTGCTCGTCTGAGTTTCTTAACCATTTCATACGAGGCTGCCTTGCCCATTTAACTTCATTTTGAGTTTCCAAACGGCAGGGACCAAGACTTGGGCTTCTCTTGCATCCCCTTCCCATGCCTGCCACAGTGCTTTCCAGACTACACCTGGATAATGTTTTCATATATCTTCCTCATCTCAGCTACGTCATTACTTCCTCCAGAGAGCCTTTCCTAACACTCCACCCCCAGAATTTTTTTAGTCATTGTAATTGTTCGTGATCTGTGTTCCCAGTGGATAATGCAACGCCGGCAGTTGTTTTTTGAATATATACATTTGGTGAATAAATAAAAGGACAAATGAATAATACTAAGAGGGAGATCAACTGTGGCTTTTTCTTGAGAAACAGTGATGACAGATAGGTTAGTATTAAATTTTTCAAAGGGACCTTGTAGAATCCAAATGCTAGAAACGGACTCCCCCAGGAGCCCCTGGGCGCTGACAGGGCTACCACGTGCTGTGTTTAGCAGCCCTGGAGCTCTGTTAACAAAGCACCCAATCATGACCAAGCTGCAGAAACACAAACCTGGATGCTAACTTTCCAGGCCATGCAAACTTCAGGAAACCAGGTGGAGTCTTGGAATCAACCCTAAAGAACACTCCTCTTTCCTAACCCTCCGCCCAGAAATTGCAGGCACCTCTAAGTTGAAATTGTCAGTTAACCTACCAACAAGCATCTCCTGAGACCACACTAGTTAAGAAAAGACCAGTTCCGTTGTCTCAGCACTCTAGGTAGCGATATACAATGAATTCACACAAACAGCTAAACAATACTGTAAACAAAACACCTCTCATAAAACATTCATTATTGTGGCTGGAGGAGCACAGGGCTTAAAGGACAAACATTTGAATCCTGGCTTTGCTTCTTCTCAGCTGTGTGACCTCTGGAAGTTTACTTACCTCTCTGAACTTTATCTCTACAACGAAAGTAATAATGCTGCCTCACAATTGTCCTAAGCATTAAATGAAACTTGAAAAGATTGCATAAATGAAGGTGGGCAGAAAATGCATGTGGACTTGCGAAGGTGATGGGTTGGAAGTGGGACACAGAAGAGAGACGTGGAAAAGGAGGAAGCCACTGATAGAGGGAGATGTCATCTGTGTGGTGTGATGGAGGACACTTGACACTTCCATAACTGCGCATTCATCCTGTTTTTCTTGTCACTCCACAAATATTCAGTGAGCATCTACGAATGGTGAATAAGTTAGACCCAAGGCCTGCCCTCATGTAGCTCACAGTTTACCATGGTTACAGATCCACAAAGAAAGAACTTGAATTTCAGTGAGTTCTTTGCTCCAAGGTGGGAAGGAGACAAGAGACATGGGAGTGGCTTCTAAGCCAGGCAGGTGAGTGAGGAGGACTTGTGAAAAGCAGGTGACATCTCAGCTTCCAGAGACAAGTGGTCGTCGTCAAGGCTGGGGTGGGACGGGGCACAGAGAGTGGTAGTGGAAGGGTCTAGGAGAAGGTTGAGGCTCATGCTTACACTGTCTCAGAGAGTGCAAGGGAAGAAGTGACCAGACAACAGAGCCTCATAAATCACAGTAATGAGCTTGGATCATATCATATGAGCCAATGTAGAACTTTAAGCAAGAGAGTGACACACATGATCAGATTTGCATTTTAGAAAGCAAAATGAGTTGTGGCAGGGCAAGATAGCTACAGGGAGATAAGCTAGGAAAGAGCTGTAAGAACTTAGTTAATGGAGACATTATAGGGGACTTGAGAAAACAGAAGGATGTTTAGAGAATATGACTCATAGCATTCATGAAACACTGGAGTAAAGATGAGGAAAGGAAGAAGTCAACAGTGGTTCCCAGGCTTAGGCATCTAGGAAAAAATGGGCCACCACTGGCTGATCTGAGGTTTTGAGGAAAGACATCGAAATTAACTAGGAGTATGTCAAGGTTGAGGTTCTTGGGAGATATCGAAGTGGAGTTGGGCAAGAGCAGATTAATACGTGGATTTCAAATCAGGAAAGTTCTGGACTAGAGACAGAAGTTTGGGAGTATATGGATGATAAACCACTGCTGGGCTTTCGATGAGATTTTCCAGAGACTAGGAGCCAAGGGGAAGACAGGAGAGCTGGCAGAGAACCCTCTAAGATGTGGGCAGAAGAAAGGGACTCAATACAAGGGACTGAAAGTCAGCTGGAGTGGTGGGAGGAAACCCCACAGAGAACACAGTGTTACAGAAGCCAAGGAAGGAGAGGGTGTTGTCAGGATGAGATAAGATTTGAGAAGTATTTATTGGATAATGCAGTGGGAGTCTTGGTGACTTGGGCAAGTTCCAGGGGAATCCAGATCGCCAGTGTTGAGAGGCAGGTGGGATTTGGGGAGGAGGAGACAGCAAGTGTAGACAAAACTCACCAAGAACTCACTATGACGGTTAAGATGAAAGATAAGGAAGTACCTGGAAGGGGATAAGCTTGGGAATAGTTTTGGGAATGATGTTATTTTTCAAGGTGGGAGAGATTTGAGCATGTCATAAGAAGAAACCAATAGGAAAGAAAGGTTAAAAATATATAGAAGAGAGGAAGGAAACAATGATAGAGGAGAATCCTGAGGGAGATGGATGGAGATACGATCCAGGAGGTATTTCCCTGGAACAAGAATAAAACAAGATGTATATTTGTTAGATATCCTTTCAGGCCCAAATCCTGTAGGACTGTGACATGAACTCAGATCTTAGAAGTCAGGGAGTAGCTTTTTGCTACCATTAGTTAAGCAGCTTAGTGTTAGCAGGTCTCAGAATCAACAGCTCTGTGATTTGCTTCACTTTTGCCTCATGGTTGCAAGATGGCTGCAACAGCGCTGAGAATCAAACCTTAGATGACAAATTCATAGTCAGGAAGCATGAGTTGGCACAGGTCAGAGAGTTTCTCCTCATATACCTCCCTCTTAAATGAGAGCAAAATATTTTCCAGAAGGCCTCTAGAAGACTCCTTGATACATCATATTACCTAAAGTTGGGACTGAAGCTTCATCCCTGGAACAAGGCTAGACTCTCTTCTCTGAGATGAAGGCATCTCCACCCAGCACCCAAAGAAAATCAGGACTCCAAAGGCAAAGAAGAAGAAGTAGATAAGGTTGGTCAGTGAGATTGGAAGCAGAAAGTTGAATGAACTCTCCTCAAATGTCTATTTTCTCTGTCAGTTTGTCATCTGCTAAGAGTGAGAGGAAAGAGTTGGTAGGTTATGAGGTCTTACAGGAATGGAGATCTCCAAAATAACCACTGTGAAGAAGGGGAGAGCAAACCAGCCAAGGAAACATCTAAAATTCCAAGGGCATCCTCAGCAGGGAGAAAGCTTGGGGAGGAAATTATAGACCAAAGGACAGAGGAGAGGGAGGGAAGCTCTGCCCCACGTGGTCACATACACCAGGGGCTCCCAACCTCGGCACTTTTGGCACTCTGGGCTTATTAGTTCTTTTTGGGGGGGCTGTTCTGTGCACTGTAGGATGGTTAGAAGCACCCTGGCTTCTACTCACTAGATGCCAGCAGCACACACACACGCCCTTCAGCTGTGACAACCAAGAACATCTTCAAACATTGCTGAATGTCCCCTGGGGGGCAAAGTGGTCTGACTTGAGAACCACTGCTATACACTATCTCATGTAATCCCACAGTGCAGATATTGTGGTCCTGATTTCAGGGATGAGATTAAGTGCCCAAGGACACACAACTAAGAAGAAATGGAGTCAAAATTCAAATCAAGTCTATGGGAGACATTCTTCCCTCTGGCCCTGAGCTCCACAGCCTGCAATGTACCACCAGCACCACCCCCAAATGGGAACTCTCAGCACCCTCGGCCCCGGCCTCAGCCTTCCCATCAGGGTCTACACCCCACAGAGTCACTTTGAGTAGTGATCTGTTTTTCCGGAAAGAATTAGAGAACCCATAAAAATTAAATCTTTACAAGGGCTCTACACGCGCTTTTCTAGGAAGTCAATCATTCCAGTAAAACATGTGGCAACATTTTCCCAAGGACTTGGAGAAGGAAACCACCATCCAGAAAGGAAAATCTTTCAAGCTGGAATGTGCTCTAGGCTGCCTCTTTAAATAAAAAAAAATGTTATACGCCTGGGAAACATTATATCTGCCAAAGCAATACGAGGGACTCACTGTAATAACGACAGCTCAACTCCATGCTGCCTTTCATCCCCAAGACTCCAAGAAGGGCCTTAAAAGTGAAATTTTATACAAGTGCACACAAACACACACGATTGTAAGAATTCACACATATATCACTTTGTCCACCTCTCTAATGAAGGTGGAATGCGGTGGCAGATGTTTCCCAGCTGCCTGCCGCTCGCCCTCCAGCAGTTTAGGACAGGAAGCCGAGGACACTCGATCCAAGAGGAATTGCAGGGAGAATCCAGGGAGGTAAAACCCAATCCTGCCAATTGGGATTCAGCCAAATACATGAAGCACCCTCCACATCATTGCTCATGCCAGGAGACTGAATGAAGGAGAATGACAGGCATCTATCAGCATCAGAGAGGCCATGCTCTTCCCACAAAGATTTGGAACTAGAAATGCTCCCTTACATTTGAGGCATAGGTGCCGTACACACAGCCTGCACCCCAGCCCAGTTAAGTCAATGTTATAGGTTTGGTCCCCGGTCCAGTCAGATATCTTTACTCTGCTGAATAGCCATTGGCTGCATCCCTATTGCAGAGATGGGTCCCATTACATGATAAGTCTTTTCATAAAGAATACCTCACTGATGTACGTGGGCGGTAGGGGAAATGAGGGGTTGGAGGTGCATACAAAGTGGGGTGAAAGGAACTAACCTCTATGGGGCATTCAGCTCAGGTGAGGTTCTGACCTAGGAGTTTTACCTATGTCATCTCACTAATCCTTACTAGGTCTTAGTATCTGAACTTTACAAATGAAGGATCTGAGGTTTTGGAGAGGTTAAGATATTTGTTGGGGTTATACACCTAATAAGCCAGGATTCAAGCTCAGGTCTGCCAACCACCAAGCGAACATTTCGTTTTACCACCATATCAAGACAGAGAACATTTCTCACATGCCAGAAATCTCCTTGGTGCTTCCTCTAAGTCGTAAGTACCTTTCCAGGTAAACATTGCTCTTGCTCCTACCACCATAGATTAAATTTTGCCTGTTTTTGAGCTACATATAAATGGAATCATGTAGCATGTATTCTTTGATATCTCACTTCTTTCACTCAATAATTTATTTGTGAGATTCATCCATATTTTTGTGTTTGTTATTGTAACTTGTTGATTCCCATTACTAGAGAGGATTCCACTCTGTGAATATGTTATGGTTTATTTCCCCATTCTATTGTTCATTGGCATTTGGCTTGTTCCATTTAGGAATATTATGTATGAATAATGCTGCTTCAAACTTTCTTGACATCTCTTTTGGTGCCCACAAGTTTGCATATCTATACCTAAGAGTAAAATTGTTGAATCATAAGATACAGGTTTGGTCACTTTTAGTAAATAATGGCAAATAGTTTTCCAAAATGTTGTACTAATGAATACTCTCACTAACAGTATGTGAAAGTACCATTTGCTCCACATTCTCCAAAAATTGGTATTTGAGTTTTGTTTTACATTTTAACCATTCTGGTGGCTGTGTAGTTGTATCACATTTCGGTTATAACTTCCTTGATAACTAATGAATTTGAAAAATCTTTCCAAATACTTATTGGCCATTTGGTCCCTTCCTTCCTTTGTGAAGTGGTGGTCTGTTGTTATATATTGATTTGCTGGAGATCTTTATATATATATATATATACTCTGTACATAAATTCTTTGTTGGATGATTGTATTGCAGATACCTTCTCTCATGCTGTGGCTTGTCTGCTCACTCTCTCTGGTGTCTTTTCATTCTTAATTTTAATGATTCTAATAATGTCCAATGTATCAAATTTTTGTCATGATTTTATGTATGATTTTAAAAATATTGACCACCCAAGTTGATAAAGATATTCTCCTATGCAATATTTTGAATATTTATTGGTTACCTTCCATATTTGGATTTATAATCCACATGAAAAGAATTTCTGTGTATGATGTAAGATAGGAGTTCATTTTTTACCCCTCTCAATGGGTATCTAATTAACCTCGAACCAGTTATTAACAAGACTATCCTTTTTACTGCACTGAAGTGGCAACTTATTCACAAGACAAACAACCATATATGTGTAGGTCTGCTTCTGAATTCTTTATTCTGTTCCATCAGTCTGTTTGTCTATCTTAGCACCCATTCCGCCTGCTTAAACAACATAGCTTTATATTAAGTCTTTATATAGTGTAAGTCCTCTAGCTTTATTCTTCTTCCAGATTGTCTTCACTACTTTTGACCCATGTTATATGTATTTCAGAATCAGCTTGTCACTTTTTAAAAATTTATGGGATTTTGAATTGAATTGCATTGACCCTATAAATCAATTTTGGAAAAGTGGACGTCTTTACAAAATTAAGCCTTATGATCCACAAACACTGTGTATCCTTCCATTTATTTAGGTTTTCTTTAATTTCTCTCAAAAATGCTGTGTAATTGAAAGTGTGGAGGTCTAGCTATTTCTGTAAACATAGTCCGAAGAATTTGGTAATTTTAATCCATTATACATTTTGGATTTTAATTTTAATCCATTTTTAAAACTTTATTTTTGTATTATTTGTGAGTAATTTTATATTGTCCTTGTAGCCAGTGTCTTTGCTGAATTAAGTTCTTAATTCTAATCATTTATCTATATATTCTTTTTGGATACTGTAAATACATAATCGTGATGTGTCTAAACGGTAATAGTGAGCATACTTGTCCCACTTCCAGTATCAAAGGGAAAGTTTTCAATATTTCAACATTAAATAGATACCCTTTACAAATTAAGATTCCTTTAATCTTACGTGGTTGAGAGTTTTAATAATGAACAGAGTTTTAATTTTATGAAGCACTTTTTCTGCATCTCTTGAGATGATTATATATTTCCTCCTTTATTCTGTTAATGTGGTGAATTATAATGATTGATTCTCTAAATGTAAGTTAACCTTCCATTCTTGGCGTAAGTTCCATTTGGTCATGATGCATTCTTTTAGTTGTATATGACTAGGTTCGAATTTGTTTAGATCTTTGGGGTCTATTTTGATTTCTTTTCTGAGTCATGGGTTTAATTTACATATAGTTAAACTTCATTATAATCAGAGAATCTAGTCTGGAATATGATATCCATCCTTTGAAGTTTCTTAAAACTTGTTTTATTGCTCAGTTTACAGTTTATTCTGGTAATTATTTTATGAGCACGTGAAAAGAAAATATATTCTGCAATTATAAGTTGCAGAGTTCTGTGGATGTCAATTAGGTGGTTTGTTAATTGTATTGTTCACATTTTCTGTAAGTCTACTGATATTTTATGAATTTACTTTATCAGATACTGAGAGAGCTATGTTAAAATCTCACACTTTGTTAGTAAAATTTTCTATTTTTTCTGTAATCTGTCATTTTTTGCTTTATTTATTTGGAGGCTATTTTAAGTGTATAATTACTATATCTTCCTCAGAGGTTGACCCTTCAAACGTTTTGAAACGTTCCACCATTTTGAATTGCTTCTTTTCCTAAAGTCTGCTTTGTTTGATTTTAGTATAGCTACACCAGTTATTTTGGCTAATGTTTTCTTGTATAGCTTGTTCTATCATTTTGCTTCCGATTTCTCTGTGCCCTTACATTTAAAATGCGTATTTTATTTAAGTATCATTTAGTTGAATTTTGCATTTTTATCCATTTGGACAATACTTTTTAACTGAATGTTTAATGCATTTATATTTAAAATAATTACAGATGCATGTGGTTTTAAAATCTGCCACTTTGTTTTCTAATTGTCCCATTTCTTCTCTCATCCGTTATTTTCCCTTTCTTTCTTCTTTTTGGACTAATCAAGAATTTCTATTATTCCATCCTCCCCTTATATTAATATTAGCTTGTCAGTTGTAAATTCTTTTATTATTCTTTCAGTGGTTATTCTAAAGTAGTGATTCTCAAACTTTAGCATGCATCAGAAACAGCTGGAAAGCATTTGAAAATTCAGGCTTCTGGGCTTGACCTCAGATTTTCTTCTCCAGCAGGTCTAGGGGGAAACCCAAGAATTTGCATTTCTAACAAGTTTCCAGGTGCTGCTGATCCAGCTGGTCCAGGAATCACACTTCAGAAAACACTGCCCTAGAGATTACATTACATGTCTTTGCTTTATTAGGATCTATTATAAATTGATACTTTTATTATTTCCCAGATAATGCAACAATCTCAGAATTCTTGAACTACATTTACCCTTATTTCTAATTTTATAACTTTTATGCATTTTAATTCTATGTTCTTTTAAAATCGCAAGGTATGATTTTGTGGTTGTTATACATAATAAACGTTCATTTAATTTATACATGTACATTAATTTCTACATATACCTCTTGTACTGTTCATTTCTTCTTGCATTTCTGTATTTCTATCTGAGATTATTTTTCATTTGTCTAAAGAACTCTTTTTAGTATTCATCTTATTGTATCAATTGGTAGCAAATTCTCTCAACTTTTGGTTGTCTAAAATGTCTTCATTTTATCTTCATTTTTGAGGGATATTTTTACTGGGTATAGAACTCTAGAGTGGGAGAGATTTTCTTTCAGCTTGATAAATATATCTTTCCATTGTCTTTTTTGCTTCCAGCATTTCTGTTGAGACGTCAAACGTCAGTCTCATTGCTGCTCCCTTAAGTTAATGTGTCTTTTTAATACGGCCTCTTTTAAGATTTTCTCTTTATCTTTGATTTTAAGCAGTTTGACTATAATGTTCCTAGGTAAGGTTTTATTTGTATTTACTCTATTTGGTGTTCACAGTGCATACTGAATTTGTAACTGGATGATTTCCATCTGTTCTGGAAAATTCTCAGAGAATATCTCTTCAAATATTGCTTCCAACATATTCTCTTTCTCTTCTGAGTTTATGCTTACAGGTTGTTAGAACTTTTCACCATGTTCCAAGTGTCTCTTACATCCCTTTCTGGTGTTTTCCAACCTTTTTTTTCTTTGTGCTTCATTCTGATATTTTCAGCTAGCCTACACTTAAGTTTTCTAATCATTGCTTTTGATTTTTCTATTGTTCTGTTGTTAATCTATTGAATTATTTATTTCAATTATTGTAGTTTTCAGTTTGAGAAATTCCTTTTAATTCTTATTTATAGATTTCAGCTCTCGGTGAACTCCTCTATCTTGTCATCTATTTTTTGCACATATTTATCACAGTTAAAGACTGTGTCAAATTATGATACCTGAATTAACTATGGGTCTGCTTCCATTGTCTGTTTCCTTCTCTTGTTTTTCCTTCTAGAATGATGAGTAATTTTAAAATGAATGCTGGACATTATGTATCATAAATTGTAGGGAATTTGGGTAATGTTATCTTTCTCCACAGGGATTTTAATTTCCTTCTGGCTGGCAATTAAAGTAGAAAAGATCACCTTGTCTGAGTAATAACTGAGATAATTTAAGACTTGATTTTGGTTTTCATAAGAGTTGACCTTTTTTAGGTCTTCCCTTAATCTCAGGGTATAGCCTCGATAGGTCTCAACTGAAAGCCTCAGCGTTTATAAGGCCATCTTCTGTATTGTGTTTTGCACTCCAATAATTGCCCCTCCCCCACCCTGGCACTCTGAGACTGCAGAAAGTTCTGCATTGCTTTATAGTCTCTATGCTGGCACATGCAATTTAGAAATTGGCAAATGCCTCAAGGTGAAAGCAAGACAGACTATAGGGCTCACTTCTCTGAGGTTCACTTTTCTCTGGAATCTTGGTCTGCCACGTCTGCCATGTCCCCATCGCCTTGGTAACTCTGAACTCCAGATTTTGTCTTGATAGCCCCATGAGATTGCCAAAAGCTCTGATTCACTGTTTTCTGCTTAGTCTCTCAGCCCCATTATGCTTATAAATCAGTAAATACTTCCAGAATAAAAGCATCAGAAAATGTTGAGCATCACTTTTTTCTAGGATCCCGGCCCCACAATGCCTGGCTGATTTGGTTATTCTCCAATATCTTCAAGGAATTGTTTGTCTTTTCCTTTTATAGAGCTTTAATTATCTTCACTGGGAAATATATTCTCATACAAGCATATTCTTATGCAATCATAGCCAGAAGTGGAAGTTGATTGGTTGTTTTTCAGATGCCCCAGGTGGCTCTAATATGTGGTCATAGTTAAGAACCACTGTCCTAACTTATCATACTCTCTCCTGCACATGTAGTTTGCTGTACCAGGAACTCCACTGCACATACTCTGCCTGGCTAATTGCTAGAGGAAGCATTTCTTTACCTACAGAACAGATGGGGTCAGTGACCTTTCTATGTAAGTCTATAAAACATCATGTCTAGCCACCTTTATCACTTAATCCATTATATTCTAATCTGTGTGCTTTTGCACTTATCTCCTCCATCAGACTGTGAGTTTCTTATGGATAGGGACCATGTCACTTTTTTGTAAGTACTTGAATAAACGATTTTGAATATCATACTGCTCTTCAGTTCTCACCGTTCTAAGCAACAGTCTTCTTTCTCCCTTTCCAGTCCCATGAAATAGCTTTTGGATCCATCCCAACATATCTGTCCTTTTGCTCCTCTGAGGCCAATTTAACTCCTCACCTTCCTTGACTTAATTAGTATGAGGCATTTCTAATCCTGCTACCAACTTTGAATATCCTTCATGCTTCCCCTTTTGTTTTCACATATGTATGGCATTCTCTTTCTGCTAAATATACATGTGTATGTGCTTTTTTGGGTGTATTAATTCAATCAGTCAATAATCATGTATAGAGCTACTAATATATGCACAGCTGTGATGGAAGGTATGTCAGATTTCGTTATTCAAAGCTCAGCTCAAAGGTCTTTCTAGATCTGTTATTTTGGGGGATGGTAGTGTTCCACTATGCAGAGTTCATGGCCTGGTTGGAAAAGCGAAATGACCCCATCCTTCCACTTTGAAAGGGATGGAGAGTACTTCCTGCACTACACTAGCTATTTAGCTAACTGCTAAAATAGTGTTATCATACTGGAATTTTTCTAGATATGTGTTGGGAGAATGGGTGGGGTGGTGGGAATCAAAACTTGCTGACAGCCCAAAGAAGAATATCTTCCCACCAGGGTAGCTGTTGCTAAGTTTAGTTAATGTGTGTCCTATCAGTGAGAAAATAGGAACCTTTCTTAAAATGTCTTTTTTTGTTTGGCTGCTTGCCTGTTCCAACACTGATTAGCTGTTTTATGAATGCATCATTTACAAGGTGTGTGTGGGTGTGGGTGTGGGTGTGGGTGTGTGTGTGCTGGAGGGAGCAAGAGAAATGGGAGAGATTGTCTTTCTCATAATTGCAACTCCAGCTAGGCTCCTTCAGTGCCCTTACTATATTTTCTCCAATGGTGTTGGAATAGTGCGTGGACAGCAATGAAATGGGTTGTAGAGAGCATCTAACCTCTTGTTCTTCCTGTCTTTTAAGCAACAGCATCCTTTTGTGATCCCCTAGGCAAGAAAATGTGGATCAAGACGATCACTCCGTGATAATCTCCCAAAGGTCAAACTTAGATTCAGTAAAGAAGTCCTGGTAGAGAGAGCTATATAACTTCAAATTAAAAGATTCAAACAAGTAGTTGTACTTCTCTTTCCAGAAAGCAAGGAACACAATTTACTTACCTTTGCATTTCTCATGGTACCCACTGCAGTGATTTCCACTCAAAAATGTTGAGAAACAAATCCAAATAATGATAGAAAATAAGATAGATTGTCATCTGTCTAAGGTGGATGAGGTCTGACCCTGGCCAGAAGTAGAGGAATGTATACTATGAGCTATCTGGATTCCTTTCAGCCCTGAGAGTGATAAGTTGAGTAACCCAAACTCCCTTTCAGACTTCATGTGTTTTTTTCCTACTTAATAATCTGCATTTCCAGTTTTCTGTAGATTGATACCAACAGCCATATTCCAGACTAATAGTTACCAATGATTGCAAGTATAAGACACTTTCTTAATGACAAAAAGTTCCCCTTACCCATACATGTGAGAAGCCATACATTTAGAATTGTTGATTGAGAAAATACATGACAAAATCAACTATGAGTTCAGTATGTTTTTAAAGTATATTTGAATCAATACAACGTCTGTGCATATTTGAAAGTCAACATAAACGTCTGTGTGTGTGATATTATACATTATGCATGCAGACGCTATTTGACACTTATGTGGATTTATAGACCCATTGAAATAACTCCTACCCTTTGTTCCCTGACCTTTCTCCGTCCATCCCCTCCGCTCACACGTCCTTCATTCCACGGCACTCTTCCCTCAAGGATCTCATCCTCCTTACTTCTGCACTTGATTCCTTCTCCCTCCTTTGCCTGGCTTGCCTTGTCTGCTCCTTTCCAATAGCCCTAGTTTAGCCATTCCTTCCTTTGAAATCAAATTATTTCTTGTACCCTTTTGGAGACCTCATTAGCCTCATGCAAACTTGGCCCCTGGCCATCAGCATCTCTCACTCACCTTGAGTCAACTAAACATCATCAAATGTCTCCTCACACTGTCTTCCTTGTTTGATTGTTTGCCTGTTATAGCCCTAATTGGCCGTTTTGTATTTTTTTAAAATTCATCAGTGAATATATGAGACCTCCAGTTGTAATCATGTCTGTCCTTTGTGAAGAACTCAGGAGTGAGCTCTACAGCTTGGAGGAGTCCACAAATATTTGTCAGGAAAAATAAAATTATGAAGTGCGGCGGGGGTGGGAGGGGCACTTGTAATCTCAGGTGTTCCCTATTTACAGAATCTAATTCAGCTACACAGAGTAGCTGAGAATATTTTGTGGCCCGCAAGGGAGACTGTCCTGACCTTGTTGGGTAGGCCAAAACCAGAAGAAAGAGCAAGATAACAAGGGACTGAACTTTTCCATCCTGCAATCTTCATTCTTGTAGTTTTTGTAGTTTGGCCTCATGGGTCCCACTGAACAAACCCGCCCCCTCTTTCAGAAGATACTTTCCATAAATTAAATGGCAATTTTTCTGTTCCCCCTTTGATGTCTCCCTATAGGTTTAACCATCCCAGTTATTCTTACCCTTCCCCTTGCTGGTCTGACTGCTGACCTGATCACTCTCTTCTAAACATACCCTCATTCATCTACATCCTTCTTAAAGTGGAGGACTCAGAACAGAATATACCACTCAAGATGGCAAAGAGCCAATGCAGACTGTGAGGAAGCATAACATCCCCTCTTCTTATCATTATGGCCTAAATCCACACTTCGATTTGGAGAAGCAGTGCTGATGTAGAGGGTCATTTATAATCACCTATTAGTTATACGTCTTTGAAGGGAGCTTCTAGCTTCTCCAAGTCACAGATTTCCAGTCAAAAAGATGTGCCCAACTTCATCTGTCCCTGGGAAAATGAAAGTTTAAAGCCATAGTGCAGTATACTAGACCCACCAGAAGGTTTATAGTGACAAAGAGACAATACCAAGTGATGGGGAAGGTGTGGAGCATCAGAATTGACGTGCATGACTGGGGAGAGTAAATCGGTGCGGCCACTTTGGAAAACTGTTTGACAGCACCTACTATAGCGGACACAGTAATTCCATTCTTAGAGATACACTCAAGAGAAATGAGTGCACAAGTTCACCAAAAGACACATCCAAGAATGTTCAGAGAAACACTATCCACAATGTCCCTAAATTGGAAACATCCCAAATACGCACCAACATTGAATAGAGTCATACATTCACACCATGGACTATTATAGCATGTATTTGGAATGAATGAACTCCAAATACAAGCCACAGTGTGGATGGATCTGACAAACAAAGGCTGATCAAAATAAGCCAGGCATAAAAAAAGCACATAAGTATATGATTTTATTTACATACAGTCCCAAACTGGATGAAACCGGTTTCTGGTGGTAGAAGTCAGAATAGTGGTTCCCTGTGGTGTAGGAATGGTGGCCAGAAGCGGGCAAGACTCTGGGGGTCCTGGAATTGCTCTGGTCTTGAACTGGCTACCGGTTACATGAGTGTGCTCAAGTTGTGAAAATGTACTGCATTCTCCACTTAAGATGATGCACTTTTTAATATGTTATACTTTAACAAAAAGTTAAATAAAATACACCATAATAATAACAATAGCAACAAAACGAAGGCAGCCAAAACTTCTTCAAAACTACCAGAAATTGAGGAGACAAAACAAATACCTAGTGCAAGTCACTCAATTTTTGTATATAAGAGCACTGTCCCGCCTAGAGCTAGGTCCCAATGGACCATCTTTCTTTTACCATGTTCCACTACCAGTCTGGTCACTTTTGTACCTGCTCTGTGGGCTCAGCCCCTCTCAGACTCGTGTCTGCTCTGCCTTTGAAATTTTTAATGACAACAAATTCCCCTTACCCATACATGTGAGAAGCCATACATTTAGAATTGTTGGAAAGCATAGTCACTACAACAAATTAAGAAATTGGAAAGCATAGTCACTACAACATATTAAGCACTGACCATGTGTTAGACAAGAGATTAAGTTAACATTATTTGATTGTATCTACCCAAAAACTCTATAAGAAAGGTGCTTAATCCCTACTTTACAGATGAGGAAAGTGATATTTAGAAAGATTAAGCCATTTGCCCAAAAGTATAGATAATGGATTCGTACCTGGATTAGAGGTAGGATTGACACCCACACTCTTAATCATCTGATCTTTTGTCTCTGAATGAGGGCACAACACGGTGTTTGGGCTGCTGTTACACGCCTTCCGGAATCTCTGGACTTAGGTTTGCTTTTTGGCCTGTCCCTCAACATGTGTGCTACCTAGCTAGTTACTGACACCCTACCTGTTCCTGACCTCCAGCAATGGCAGCATTCCAGGCTCCTGGCTGCACAGCCAGGACGACTGAGTGCTTTCAGATAATGTATTGTAGATTCTGCTCCTGACATCCAGCTGGTGGCCTCTGTTCATGGATCCGGCATTGACAAGATCCAAGACTCCAAGAAAGAAACCAGATAGAAAGAGAAGGTCATACCTTAAAAGAAGGATTGGAGCCTATAGGAAGCTCCCAGTTTAAGTCTGCAAATCTCTGCGGGATTTTCATCCTTCATAGCTGAGTCCAGAGAAGAAAGTTGACTGAAAGCTGGAGACCACCCCTTAACAAAATATATATTTTTTTAATGGAAGTTCTCAACTATTCCTGTTTTTTGGCTTTTAGCTATGCGGTATTTCAGAGATTTCTTGTTCTTAAAATCTGTTAGCAATCCCCAAATCTACAAACAGGCTTTAGAAGATGGGGGTGGGAAGAGGAGTGAGAAAGATTGTTTCAGGAGCAATCCCTCGGAAATGAAAAGCTGAAACCTAAATTGGATACAGCTGAAAATATCTCAATCCTGCAAGATTAGTCTTGACACACGCCCTGCAGCAGAAGCATTCTGTTTGTTAAAGGAATTACTCCAAAGGTTTTTCTTTTCTTATTTCCCACTTATTTTTCTGAAAAGCCGTCTTCTGAAACTCTGTGTTTTACACTAATGCAAAGCCTCTTTGGGTTATTGTCCAACATGGATTCCAACAGGAAACATTTTCCTGGAGGCCGTGATTAAACAGGCTCCCTGGAATTTAGGCTAACCTGAGCCAGCATGAAGCATCAACACTCCAGGAATACTCAGCCCCAGCCAAGGAGACCTGAGTGACCACAGCAAGACAAAAAGTCAGCCACATGAAAACTGAATAGGACCAATCAAATCATTGCTTTGTCCTCCAGGGAACAGTCCTGATTTCCTATTTCACGTCTTTGGTTTTGTTAGGATCTAATACCCAAACCCTCACCACTTCCTCTTTGAAGTTCCTCCAAATTTCAGAGTTTTGCAGACAGGAGTGTTGTTTGCTGGATTCTGATCCGAGTCAATGGGATAATCTGTCTACTCTCATTATCAAGAATCTCTGTTCTCATCTCTGTTTGGATGTCTGCTTTTCAGATTTATAAAATCTGAAGCTGGAAATGGGTTTGAATAGAAAATTAGAGAAATGGAGCTTCAGTTGAGCAGGATGTTTGCTCTTATTTTTAAAAAGGTCTGGGTCTTACCAGATGCCTTAAAACCAAGTGGACCACGGGACGTCAGCAAAAGAAGGGACAGTGTTTGGGAATCAAGTCAAATTCACACCCTTCTGCAGGGCTTAGTCCCCCAAAATGCTGGTTCACATCTTCCAAACGCCAAAAAAATTCACTTTATAAAACCAGCCAGATCTAATCTGAACTACCCTATTGGTTCCAGCAATCTACAGTTATTGTACTCTGCCAAGAGGACTTTTCCTCAGGCACACTCTTCAGGAGAGTCATATAGTCTATTGGCGTAATGGTCCTTTTTCAAGAGAAGTATTTCATTTTAATAAAAATGTGTACCACCATATTTAATCAATCAGGCTGATTGACAACAGCAATAGCTGAGTCTTGCAGCAGATGCTGCTGCTACCTCATTCTTATTCCAGTTTCATTTCTCAATCAAATCCATGTGTAAAAAACATAATGTGCTGCCAACACAATGTAATAAAACCTCAACTGAAATGCACACCAGCACGACAGAAACTGATAACTCCAAGTATGGGAAAAGTTAACTTCAGAAAAATCACTTCTGACACCCTACTACTCAAGTTTTATGGACAAGAGATGCATCATCTCACTATAGCTAACATGAATGGACCAAATTCATGGATTTGTCCCGAAACAGAAAATAATAATTTCTAAAGCAACGTTTTCCAAAAGCTGGCAGAAGAAGCCTTTTTAAAAAGCCCAGAAACCATCCTCAAAATTGGCTGAGTTTGTTTGAGATGCACCATTTGTGTCACAGAGCAATAAATTAGTACTTGAGCAGCATTTTTTTTTATGGTGGTGCAGACTGGTTAAAGATGATGTATCACTGGCTGTCACAGATTGAACCAGCAGTTTCCAAAGTTAATTATTCATAAAGGAATAAAGGTAACCGAATTATAGCAGTATCAGGACAGAACCCAGTTACTGCACTCAAATTCTGAACTCCAAATCTCAGACTGGGGGAATTGCATGTATTTCCCTGGTGCTTTACTCTTGCAGAAGCACGAGTTAGGGAGCAGAGATATGAGTGCCTGTAAAAAGGGATGGATCCATTGTCCAGAGATCTGTAATTATACTGGGTTGACTAGTGTCCCCCTAAAATTTAGGTCCCCCTCAGAACCTCATCATGTGAACTTATTTGGAAATAGGGTCTTTGCAGATGTAACTGCAGTTGAGATGAGGTCAGACTGGATTAGAGTGGATTCATCCAGTGACTGGTTCCCCTATAAGAAGGCCATGTGAAGACACAGACATAGAGCCACAGCACAGTGGGGAGATAGACTTGTGAAGACAGAGGCAAAAGTTAGAGTGATTCAGCTACAAGCCAAGAAATTTCAAGAGTTTCTGACAACCACAGAAGTTAGGAAGAGGCAAAGCATGTATTGCACAATACAATAATGCCAACTTTTGAACAATTACATGGCAGTAATTTCCTCCAAGGAGTTCATTCACAGCTGGGCACAATATGGCCAAATAGTCAATGTCACAAAAGAACTTGGCATTACAGAAAGGCTTTAGTCGTAGGTAATATTTAGCAATGAAATACAGGAAGTCACCTTTTTTTCAAGGTGGCACTTAACACAGGAGTTGTTCCTACCAAAAGTTAAGAAAGTCTAGGGACTTCCCTGGTGGTCCAGTGGTTAAGAATCCGCCTTCCAATGCAGGGGACATGGATTCGATCCCTGGTCGGGGGAACTAAGATCCCACATGCCATGGGTCAACTAAGCCCATGTGCCGCAACTACTGAGCCCACGCACTCTGGAGCCCACACACCACAAATAGAGAGAAGCCTGCATGCCACAACAAAAGATCTCGCATCCTGCAACAAAGGTCCCGTGTGCCACCACAAAGATCCTGCGTGCCACAACTAAGACTCAACACAGCCAAATAAATATATATTTTTTAAAAGTCTACACAAAGTCTTTCTGCAGGAGACCCATGAACAAGAAGACTCCTCTAGACAGTTACAGCAGGCAACTACAGTTACAGAATTTGCTCAGTTAAGTGCATGACTAATTGGAGTGATCACAACTACAGCTCTAGAATATGGCTGACTGAGATGCACTCTCAATACCAATCTCAAGCAATTGCAACCAGAGTGAGAAGCCTGCACAGTTAGCATATCAACCTTTACAGAAGGATGTGACCAGCCTACTGTGAACTGACCTGGATCCGTGTGGGATGTAGGAGAAAATTCAGGAGAAGCACACTCCTGAAGAGTTACACAGGATCTAGTAAGCCATCAAGGAACGCTAGGAGCCTGCTCTGGTTCCATCTGCATCTAGTTACTGCACGTGCATACCTGTCTCAAGCTCATTGTTGGTAACCTGTCCAGGGTTCTTTCTGCACTGTGGGTTTGGTTCTTCTCAACTCAATACCTTTTGACTTTATGAGGTCCTCAGAAAAGAAGCCTTTTGGGTATAGTGAAAGAAAACCAACTGGCCCAGAGTCCAGATGAAAACCACAGTCAAGAAACACACAGCTCAAGTACACAGACCTTTTATAGAAGAATGCAGCCTAAATGAGAACTTTTGCTGAGTCTGGGAGCAGGAATGTGATTCTCTGGAAAAGAGAGTGGATCCATAGTCCATTAGCGAAATCTATAAATCTACAACTGATTTGTAGTTCCTTTAGTTCCTCGTCTGATCACACAGAAAAATATATTTCAGTACTTATAGAGATTTACATTCTCCCATCTCAAAAAGGGTTATGCATAACCCACTTTAGCTAAACACTTAGCTGACCACTGAATTGGGTAGTTTGGACTTTCTCAGGAATTTGATAGTGATAATTGGTTTCAACCCCTTTCTGGGCCAGCACTATCCCTAGTGTTCAGAATAAGCACCTAATACCGGAAGATTGCCTCAGCTCTCTTCTGGAACCAATGGAAAGCAATGGGTCAATCTATAAAGAGCTTTGAGTGCACAAACCAGGAGGGTTTTGAAATATATTTTGGTTGTCCTGTGCCCAAGGCCCGAGGCACCAGACCTCCCTGGTAATGTCGGGTAGTAGCCAGGCCCTCCACCTTCCAATTTCTTGAGTCTCACAGACATGCTGTGAAGGTACTGGTTAGCCCAGGATATAGAAATGACTATTACACAATTTGCCTCTTTGGTTAGCATTTATTTGCCAGTCTCAATCCTCAGGCTCCTAACTATTACAACCACAAACACACATACTTTTCCCAACACCTACACACACACACATAGACACACTATATTCAGAAATGCCTGGAATCATTTTGTTGGCCTCTTATCCCCCTTACTGATCATATATCCCCTTATGTATGATGCTATACCCCACCCACATTTTAGGAACTAGACTGCTTTAACCAAGGTCTTTGATTGTCAATGCATAGCTGGCAGGAGAAGGTTCTGCCTCCACATCCCACTTGCCCAAAGTTTTGACAACCCCAAAGGGTTACCCAAACCTCCAGAAAGAGGAAAAGTTCAAGAGACTTTGTACTGGTTGGGCCTCAGTAGGAAGGGGGAAGGTCTAATTCAGCAGCCAAAGTGATAAAAGCTAGAGTCGAGGCTTAATGGATAGCCCTAGGTAGAACAGGACCAAGGATCCTAGCCACATGAGAAAGGTCAGGACACTAGAAACCATCAACCTCCTAAGAAAACACGACCTTGGTGTTCCCTACTTCTCACCTACCTACAAGTGGCTGGCATGTCAGCAGGGCATAGACACAAGAAGACTCACTTTGCACCCCCCCCTTTAAGGACATGCATGAGAGCTGCACCCTGCCATACAGACACTGGCTGGGGACACCCCACTTGGCCTAGAAGGAATTTGTCAACCAAGGGTGAGAAGGAGAGAGATATGGAGAAGCTACTAGGCTAGGATCCAGGAAAGAAATCACCTAGTCAATCACCCCGGTCAAGTGGCTTCATTTTCTCGTATGTAAAAGAGAAGCAACACTTGTCCAGGTAGGCTTGTGAGATGGAAGAACTCAGCACTGGGGTTTGACAGACCTGATATTTCAAGTGAGCTCTGCTATCTCCCAGCTGAATATCTTGGACATTTAATTCTGAGTTGTAGTTTCCTCATCTGCAAAAATGGGGGTGATAACCGAACACAATAAATCACATGTATGAAGTTTCTGGCTTTAAACTTTAGGCACTTATTAATGACAGCTACCACTATTATCGACTTCACAGTAATCATTACCATAAACAGCAAGGAAGATCATGCATGGCGGTGGTTATAAAGCTATAGTCTCATTTTGACATCAACTTGTTACCCTCTTACAGTGGACACCTTAGAGAAGTGTACACTTCTTCAAAAGCTGCTGCTATTTCTCACAGAAAAAAAAAGTCTTCCTCTTTTGGGATTTTATTCATAATCAGTTTACAACCCCATTTAAAATCTGCCTTATCGCATGGTTTTGACCACAAAAATAATGTATCATTCATTCTGCCTCAGAGAATTTATTCAGACTAGTATTGAGATATTTTAAGAAATAAAATATGCCTTCAAAGACTAAAGATTTGTTCCTACTGAGGAAAGTAAAAAAATGTGCACAGCGTCCAAAGGAAACTTCAAAAGAGAACCGCCAAAAATATTCATTAGTGAATATCCTCAGAATAACTGTGTAAATTTCAAGACAACTGTTTCAAAAGTTAACATTAGACTCCCTCTTGCCAGAACACCAGAATCACAACTAACTGCTGAAGAATCATGGACAGGAAGACACTGGAACTCACCAGAAAAGATACCCCACATCCAAAGACAAAGGAGAAGACACAATGAGATGGGAGGAGGGATGCAATCACAATAAAATCAAATCCCATAACTGCTGGGTGGGTGACTCACAAACTAGAGAACACTTGTACCACAGAAGTCCACCCACTGGAGTGAAGGTTCTGAGCCCCACGTCAGCGTTCCCAACTTGGGGCTCCGGCAACAGGAGGAGAATATCCTAGAGAATCAGACTTTGAAGCCTAGTGGGATTTGATTGCAGGACTTCGAAAGGACTGGGGGAAACAGGGACTCCCCTCTTGGAGGGCACACACAAAGTAGTGCGCACATTGGGACCCAGGGGAAGGATCAGTGACCCCAGGGGAGACTGAACCAGACCTACCTCCTAGTGTTGGAGGGTCTCCTGCAGAGGTGGGGGGTTGCTCTTTCTCAATGTGAGGACAAGCACATAGGCAGCAGAAGTTCTGGGAAGTACTCCTTGCGGGAGACATCCCAGAGTCTGCCATTAGTCCCACCAAAGAACCCGGGTAGGCTCCAGTGTTGGGCTGCCTCAGGCAAAACAGCCAAAGGGAGGGAACCCAGCCCCACCCATCAGCAGTCAAGTAGATTAAAGTTTTACTGAGCTTTGCAAATACACTAGGGGCCTTCCCTGGTGGTGCAGTGGTTGAGAATCCGCCTGCCAATGCAGGGGACACGGGTTCGTGCCCCAGTCCGGGAAGATCCCACATGCCGTGAAGCAGCTGGGCCCGTGAGCCATGGCCGCTGGGCCTGCGCGTCCGGAGCCTGTGCTCTGCAACGGGAGAGGCCACAGCAGTCAGAGGCCCGCGTACTGCAAAAAAAAAAAAAAGAAAAAAAAAGAAAAATACACTAGGAGGAATCAATAGCAGAATAACTGAGGCGCACAAGAACGGATAAGTGACCTGAAAGACAGAATGGTGAAATTCACTGCTGTGGAACAGAATAAAGAAAAAAGAATGAAAAGAAATGAAGACAGCCTAAGAGACCTCTGGAACAACATTAAATGCAACAACATTCACATTACAGGAGTCCCAGAAGGAGAAGAGAGCAAGAAAGGACCTAAGAAAATTTTTGAAGAGATTAGAGTTGAAAACTTCCCTAACTTGGGAAAGGAAATAGCCACGCAACTCCAGGAGGCACAGAGAGTCCCCTACAGGATAAACCCAAGGAGAAACACACCGAGACACATAGTAATCAAATTGGCAAAAATTAAAGACAAAGAAAAATTATTGAAAACAGCAAGGGAAAAATGACAAATAACATACAAGGGAACTCCCATAAGGTTAACAGCTGATTTCTCAGCAGAAACTCTACAAGCTGGAAAGGAGTGGCATGATATGCTTAAAGTGATGAAAGGGAATAACCTATAGCCAAGATTACTCTACCTGGCAAGGATCTCATTCAGATTCGATGGAGAAATCAAAAGCTTTACAGACAAGCAAAAGCTAAGAGAATTCAGCACCACCAAACCAGCTCTACAACAAATGCTAAAGGAACTTCTGTAAACGGGAAACACAAGAGAAGAAAAGTACCTACAAAAACAAACCAAAGGGGCTTCCCTGGTGGCGCAGTGGTTGAGAATCCACCTGCCGATGCAGGGGAAACGGGTTCGTGCCCCGGTCCGGGAG
>NC_041215.1:29222624-29223157 GCF_002837175.3 Physeter macrocephalus
TGGGCCCGTGAGCCATGGCCGCTGAGCCTGCGCGTCCGGAGCCTGTGCTCCACAACGGGAGAGGCCACAACAGTGAGAGGACCGCATAACGCAAAAAAAAAAAAAAACATTAAGAAAATGGTCATAGGACATACATATCGATAATTACCTTAAACGTGAAGAGATTAAATGCTCCAACCAAAAGACACAGGCTTGATGAATGGATACAAAAACAAGACTCATATGTATGCTGTCTAAAAGAAACCCACTTCAGACCTAGGGACACATACAGACTGAAAGTGGGGGGATGGAAAAAGATGTTCCATGCAAATGGAAATCAAAAGAAAGCTGGAGTAGAATACTCATAACAGATCAAATAGACTTTAAAATAAAGAATGCTGTAAGAGATACAGAAGGACACTATGTTAATGATCAAGGGATCAATCCAAGAAGAAGATATAACAATTATAAATATATATGCATCCAACATAGGAGCACCTCAATACATAAGGCAACTGCTAACAGCTCTAAAAGAGGAAATCGACAGTAACACA
>NC_041215.1:29223172-29224856 GCF_002837175.3 Physeter macrocephalus
TAGATGAAATAGAAACAAAGAAAACAATAGCAAAGAGCAATAAAACTAAAGGCTGGTTCTTTGAGAAGATAAACAGAATTGATAAACCATTAGCCAGACTCATCAAGAAAAAGGCAGAGCCCTAAAATCAATAAAATTGGAAATGAAAAAGGAGAAGTTACAAGAGACATGGAAGAATTACAAAGCATCCTAAGAGACTACTACAAGCAACTCTATGCCAATAAAATGGACAACCTGGAAGAAATGGATGAATTCTTAGAAAGGTATAACCTTCCAAGACTGAACCAGGAAGAAACAGAAAATATGAACAGACCAATCACAAGTAATGAAATTGAAACTGTGCTTAAAAATCTTCCAACAAACAGAAGTCCAGGACCAGATGGCTTCACAGGTGAATTCTATCAAACATTTAGAGAAGAGCTAACATCCATCCTTCTCAAACTCTTCCAAAAAATTGCAGAGGAAGCAACACTCCCAAACTCATCCTATGAGGCCACCCTCACCCTGATACCAAAACAAGACAAGGTACTACAAAAAAAGATAATTAAAGATCAATAGCACTGATGAATACAGATGCAAATATCTTTAACAAAACACTAGCAAACAGAATCCAATAACACATTTAAAGGATCATACACCATGATCAAGTGGGATTTATCCCAGGGATGCAAGGTTTCTTCAATATATGCAAATCAAGTACAACTGTCACTGTTTGCAGATGACATGATACTATACATAGAGAATCCTAAAGATGCCACCAGAAAACTACTAGAGCTAATCAATGAATTTCGAAAAGATTCAGGATACAAAATTAATGCAAAGAAATCTCTTGCATTCCTCTACACTAATGATGAAAAATCTGAAAGAGAAATTAAGGAAAAACTCCCATTTACCATTGCAACAAAAAGAATAAAATACCTAGGAATACACCTACCTAAGGAGACAAAGACCTGTATGCAGAAAACTATAATACACTGATGAAAGAAATTAAAGATGATACAAACAGATAGAAAGATATACCATGTTCCTGGATTGGAAGAATCAACTTTGTGAAATGACTATATTTTCCAAAGCAATCTACAGATTCAGTGTAATCCCTATCAAACTACCAATGGCATTTTTCACAGAACTAGAACAAAATATTTCACTATTTGTATGGAAACACAAAAGACCCCAAATAGCCAAAGCAAACTTCAGAAAGAAAAATGGAGCTGGAGGCATCAGGCTCCTGGACTTCAGACTATAATACAAAGCTACAGTAATCAAGATAGTATGGTACTGGCACAAAAACAGAAATATAGATCAGTGGAACAGGATAGAAAACCCAGAGTAAGCCCACGCACATGTGGTCACCTTATTTTTGATAAAGGAAGCAAGAATATACAATGGAGAAAAGACAGCCTCTTCAATAAGTGGTGCTGGGAAAACTGGACAGCTACATGTAAAAGAATGAAATTAAAACACTCCCTAACACCATACACAAAAATAAACTCAAAATGGATTAGAGACCTAAATGTAAGACCAGACACTGTAAACCTCTCAGAGGAATACATAGGAAGAACACTCTTTGACATAAATCACAGCAAGATCTTTTTTGATCCACCTCCTAGAGTAATGGAAATAAAAACAAAAATAAACAAATGGGACCTAATGAAACTTAAAAGCTTTTGCACAGCAAAGGAAA
>NC_041215.1:29225173-29234060 GCF_002837175.3 Physeter macrocephalus
ATTACTCAGCCATAAAAAGGAATGAAATTGGGTCATTTGCTGAGACGTGGATAGATGTACAGACAGTCACACAGAGTGAAGTAAGTCAGAAAGAGAAAAACAATTATCGTATATTAACGCATATATGTGGAACCTAGAAAACTGGTACAGATGAACCGGTTTTCAGGGCAGAAATTGAGACACAGATGTAGAAAACAAATGTATGGACACCAAGCGGGGAGAGCAGTGGCTGGTGGGGGTGGTGGTGTGATGAATTGGGTGATTGGGCTTGACATGTATACACTGATGTGTATAAAATTGATGACTTATAAGAACCTGCTGTAAAAATAAATAAATAAAATAAAATTCAAAAAAAAGTTAACATTATATAAACATTTACATTCATTTAAAAAATCATCAGTTTATTTTCATTAATATCTGTACTGCTATGTTTCAAAAAATCGAATGTAGAAAGGTATAAACCATTTCATTTCTTTTTCTTTTTTTATTTTAATTTGATTTGAGTATAGTTGATTTACAATGTTGAGTTACTTTCAAGTGTACAGCAAAGTGATTCCATTATACATTCACTCTTTCTCAGATTCTTTTCTCATATAGGTTATCACAGAATATTGAGTAGAGTTCCTTCTGCTATGCAGTAGGTTCTTGTTGGTTATCTATCTTATATACAGTAATTGTGTATGTTCATCCACAGCTCCTGATTTATCCCTCACCCCAACATTTCCCCTTTGGTAACCAAAGTTGTTTTTCTTTCTCTTTTTTTTTTTTTTTTTTTTTTTTTTTTTTTTTTTTGCGGTATGCGGGCCTCTCACTGTTGTGGTCTCTCCCATTGTGAAGCACAGGCTCCGGATGTGCAGGCTCAGTGGCCATGGCTCACGGGCCCAGACGCTCCATGGCATGTGGGATCTTCCCGGACCGGGGCATGAACCCGTGTCCCCTGCATTGGCAGGCGGACTCTCAACCACTGCGCCACCAGTGAAGCCCCGTAAGTTTGTTTTTAGTATCTGTAAGTCTGTTTCTATTTTGTAAATAAGTTCATTTGTATCATTTTTTAATTAGATTCCACATATGAGTGTTATCATATGATATTTGTCTTTGTCTGACTTACTTCACTTAGTATGATAATCTCTAGGTCCATCCATGTTGCTGCAAATGGCATTATTTCATTCTTTTTTATGGCTGAGTAATATTCCATTGTATATATGTACCACATCTTCTTTAT
Source organism: Physeter macrocephalus (assembly GCF_002837175.3). Classification (NCBI taxonomy): domain Eukaryota; kingdom Metazoa; phylum Chordata; class Mammalia; order Artiodactyla; family Physeteridae; genus Physeter; species Physeter macrocephalus. The sequence continues at coordinate 29,226,396 of NC_041215.1, forward strand.
CCATTCCTCTGCTGATGGACATTAAGGTTGCTTCCATGTCTTGCCTATTGTAAACAGTGCTGCCATGAACATTGGGGTGCATGTATCTTTTTGAATTATGGTTTTATTGGGATATATGCCAGGAGTAGGATTGCTGGATCATATGGTGGTCCTATTTTTAGTTTTTTAAGGAATCTCCATACTGTTCTCCATAGTGTTTGTACCAATTTACATTCCCACCAACAGTGTAGGAGAGTTCCCTTTTCTCCATACCGTCTCCAGTATTTAGTGTTTGTAAACTTTTTGATGATGGCCATTCTGATTGGTGTGAGGTGATACCTCATTATAGTTTTGATTTGCATTTCTCTGGTAATTAAGGATGTTGAGCATATTTTCATGTCCTTTTTGGCCATCTGTATGTCTTCTTTGGAGAATTGTCTATTTAGATCTTCTGCCCATTTTTTTATTCAGTTGTTTGTTTTTTTGATGTAGAGTTGCATGAGCTGTTTGTATATTTTGGAAATTAATACCTTGGTCTCTTCATTTGCAAATATTTTCTCCCATTCTGTGGGTTGTCTTTTGTTTCATTTATGATTTTTTTTTGTACATAAGCTTTTAAGTTTCATTAGGTCCCATTTGTTTATTTTTGTTTTTATTTCCATTACTCTAGGAGGTGGATCCAAAAAGATATTGCTGTGATTCATGTCAAAGAATATTCTACCTATGTTTTCCTCTTAAGAGTTTTATAGTGTCTGGCCTTACATTTAGGTCTTTGATCCATTTTGAGTTTTTGTGTATGGTGTTACAGAATGTTCTAATTTTATTCTTTTATATGTAGCTGTCCATTTTTCCCAGCACCACTTATTGAAGAGACTGTCTTTCCACCATTGTATATTCTTGCCTCCTTTGTGGTACATTAATTGACCATAGGTGCATGGGTTTATTTCTGGGCTTTCTATCCCGTTCCATTGATCTATATTTCTGTTTTTGTGCCAGTACCATACTGTTTTGATGATTCTAGCTTGGTAGTGTAGTCTGAAGTCACGGAGTCGGATACCTCTAGCTCCGTTTTTCTTTCTCAGGACTGCTTTGGTTATTTGGGGTCTTTTGTTTTCCCATATAAATTTTAAGTTTTATAGTGTCTGGCCTTACATTTAGGTCTTTGATCCATTTTGAGTTTTTGTGTATGGTGTTACAGAATGTTCTAATTTTATTCTTTTATATGTAGCTGTCCATTTTTCCCAGCACCACTTATTGAAGAGACTGTCTTTCCACCATTGTATATTCTTGCCTCCTTTGTGGTACATTAATTGACCATAGGTGCATGGGTTTATTTCTGGGCTTTCTATCCCGTTCCATTGATCTATATTTCTGTTTTTGTGCCAGTACCATACTGTTTTGATGATTCTAGCTTGGTAGTGTAGTCTGAAGGCACGGAGTCGGATACCTCTAGCTCCGTTTTTCTTTCTCAGGACTGCTTTGGTTATTCGGGGTCTTTTGTTTTCCCATATAAATTTCAAATTTTTTCTTCTAGTTCTGAGAAAAATGCCATTCATTCCATTTATTTTTTGACTGAACATAGCACTGGTTATTTTGTCTCCAAATATACAACTTCCAGCTGGGAAGATTTCTTCATCAAATTACCTGAGTTTTTTCTTTTTTGTTTTTTGGGCTTTGTTTTGTTTTGTTTTGCATGAATGACTCTGGAGTAGTTTTAGAGGCATCACAGGCAAAGCCTTATGGTGACACTCTCACAGTATGGACTGTAGACTGCCAGACTGACATTTCAGAGGCTTCCATTTCAAGATAGTGAACCGAGTTCAAGAATAGGACTTCCCTCCTTCCTATGATCCTTTTAAAATAAGAGAAGATTTTTTTAAATCATAAAATAAATAATAATGAAGAGAATAATAGGGATGCTGTCTTTTAAGAAGAAATTTTGACAAATTTCAGGAAAATGAAACGTTTATGGCAAATGTCAGTACATTAATAGGTGGACCCAAGCAGAGGTGTCCACAGCCCAAAGTACACAGGGTGGGTAATGATGGAATAAGGCATGCGTCTTCCAGGCAGGACTCCAGGCTTAACTGTGGCACCTCTCCACCCCAGAAAGCAAGTTTTCCCTCTAAAGAAATTAATTATTTTATTTTGGGAAGAACAGGACAGGGGGTATATGTGTATATCCCAGAGTCAGGCCTTCTTGTTTAGGGATACCCTGGAGTGAAGCTTGCCAGTTGGTAGACCTGCTCCCATACACAGAAACTGATAGCATTTCTGTTCCACATTCTTAAAAACGAGTCGACAGCTAAACATGAACCAACATTTGAGGAAAAAAAGATAGACAAACACCTCATAAAGCATCATTTCTATTTATTCATCTTTAAAAATTAATGGACAACTAAGATGAACAGATATTTGAGGAAAAAAATAGAAAAACACGCCATAAGAGACAGAGAATTCAAAGAATCAGAGACTTGAAAAGACTTTATATCCATAAGGTGAAATCAGAAAACTGGGATTTTTTTTTTTTTTTTTTTGTGGTATGCGGGCTTCCCTCTGTTGTGGCCTCTCCCGTTGCGGAGCACAGGCTCCGGACGCGCAGGCTCAGCAGCCATGGCTCACGGGCCCAGCCGCTCCACGGCATGTGGGATCCTCCCAGACCGGGGCGCGAACCCGGTTCCCCTGCATCGGCAGGCGGACGCGCAACCACTGCGCCACCAGGGAAGCCCCGGGATTTTTTTTAATGACAAAAGAGAATAGTAAATATTCCTTGGAAATTAAATTGTCAAAAATTTCAAAATTTTTAATTTAATAGAAAAATTAGAGAATATAGTTGAGGAAACTTCCTGTAACATTGAACAAAACAACAAAGGAAGGATAATAAAAGATTGAAAAAGAGGCATGAAGGATAAATCCAGGAGGTTCAATAGCCAATTAAGAAAAGTTCAGAAAGGGTAAGAGAGAAATTAGGGAAGAAAGTTATGAAAGAAACAATAAAAAGGACTAAGGACTAAGGACTGAAGAGAAACACAAATATTGATTAGAATTAATTAAAAGATGATTAAAACCTTGATGTATCATGCTGAAATATCAAATCAGCCAAGATAGCATTCTCGAGATTGCAGGGGGGAAAAGTGTAAACAGGTGAATATAAGGGAATTTGAATCAAAATGGATCAGACTTCTCATCAGCAATGAAGGATGCTAGAAAACACAAGTTTCAAGGGTTCAAAATATGGAGGTAAAATTATTTTGGACCTGGAGTTCTATATCTAGCTTAAGAATGAGAACAAGACAATTTCATTTTCAGACATGCAAGTGTTCATAATATTTTGTTTCTCTTATACATTTTCTAAAGAATTTACTGGGGATACACTCCCAAAACAGGGAGTAGGGCAGGGGAGAGTGGGCAAAACCAAGAAAAGGAGAACTGTGGAATGTAGAAAATTGTAAAGCTCACGAGGATTCCAATGAAAAGAAGCCCCTAGTAGTAAGTCAGCCACAAGCCTTGAAAGAAAATATTAAAAGTTGTTGAGTTTCAAGAACATTGTCTTAAGAAAAATAAAAAGAATTCCAAGAAATTAATGACAGCAGAACTAAATGATATTTGTAATATAATAAGAATATATGTGGTTTTCTTCTCCCTATAAGGAAAAAAATCAAAACCCAAGGAAATAAAATGTGTACAAAATAGTTATGGCCAAAATAGAAAATAAACCAAAATGTGGCATAAATCTAAGCAAATTTTGAGTGTAGGGAAAAAGAACATTTGACTCTGATGTTAACAATGTTCTCTTTTGACTAATCAAGGGCCTGTGATATTGGACCTGGGAAAAAGAAAATGCTCACTACTTAGTTCTGCACTAAACAATATCTCCATAATGTAAACGTTGATTACTGGCTTTCAATATTTAGAGACATTCATAAACAAAGCATAGAAAACTGAGTGGTTACAAAACAGAATGTAAATGTTATCCACACTGACAACATAAAAGATAAAGACTTAGCTGGACAGAAATAAGGAGATGAAAAGGGAGGAGGAAAAGAGAGGGAAGGATTAGGAAGGTAATACATTCACTTTGCAAAATGAAAGGTTAAGAGACACAGTTGAAAGCAATGGACAAGAAATAGAACTTTACATGTATATTATTTAAAGTACATGGTAACTAGTAGAGGAAGTTAAAAATACTAGTATAACTATCAAAAATTGGGGGGAGCTAAAATTATCTCTCTGCCCCTTTCTCTTCTCTCTTCTCCTCTGGGATTCCCACAATGCATATATTGATTGGTCTGCTTGTTGATGTCCCACATGTCCCTTGGGCTCTGTTCAACCTTTTTTCTTTCTGCTCCTCAGACTCAATAATTTCCATTGGTAATTTTCCATTGGGAGGGAGGAAATTAATATTTCTTCAGTGTGACTATGTGCCAGGTACAGTGCTGGGTGCTCTACATCTGTCATCATAGTTGATACTCACAACAATTCTATGGGTTAAGTACTTTTTACTCCCATTAGAAATTAGACAACAGAGGTTTAGAGAGTTTAATGTGATGAAGATCACTCAGCATTTAGCCAGGCCAGGCTAACATCTAGGCTGACTGATGGCGAAATTTATGTTGTTACACAGCTAGAATTGAAATCATTGGTGAAATAGGATAAAACTTCAATGTGAACATGGTTTATAAACTTTTAGGTGCCTTAAAGAGCATTCCAGAAAAATGTGTGAACCAACGGAGAGTTATGTAACCAAAGATTGGGGTATGGTATGATTCCACTCACAGCAATATTTCCACAAAACTTCAAAGGAAGACAGTAACTAATTGAATATGAAGTTTCATTTGCTGAAAACTAATAACCAAAGAATTTGTAATAATTTCTGCTGAATGAAAAGTGAGATACATGATGTGTGCATACTACATAAGAGAAGTTTTTGATCCCTTATCTTCTTAGTTAACATTGACTTTTTAAAAATACTGATTACGTTATAATCCTCCAAATACAAATAGCAATGGAGGGACAGGGGAGGAGAGGACAGAGACAAGAAAATCCCTGATTAGGAGGTAATTTATTACAAAGAGGGAATCTTTTGCATGCACTTCCTTTCTACCACTATCTATCATATAGGAAAACTTCTGCAATCACAATACTTATCTGAAAATCTGTCTATATACAGGCAAGATCTCATATCAAGAGGAGCTAAACCTAGAAAAACATTTATGGTGAACTGTTCATAAGACCCTATGGGTCTTCTGGACCACACATGCCCCAACCAGCCTGTGGGTTCCCACTCCCATTATTCTCCCAAATGATAAGGCACATGGCATCAGGTATCAGGTAGTTATTGTTGTGTAACAAAAAAACTTCAGAAGATAAAACAACAAACATTTCTCACATGTCTGCAGGGCTCAGTGATGATCCAAACTGGGCTTCATTGGACAGTTTTGCTAAATCTCAGCTGGGATCTCAGCTTGGCTAGGGGTTGGCTGATCTAGGCTGGCCTTGGCTGAGGTGACTCAGCTATGCTGCATATGTCTCTCATCCTCCTCTGGAATCAGGGGGTTAACTCAGGCATGCCCTGATAATGATGGAAGTAGTACCAGAGATTAAAAAAAAAAAAAAGGCAAAGGCTCTTGAGGTCTGGTCTCAGAACTAGCACACTATTTCTTCTCTTTTATTCTATTGGACAAAACAAGTCACAAAGTTGAGCCCAGAGTCAGAGTGGGAAAGTACTGCAGAGATGCATGGCAATAGGTGTGAATATAGTCAGAGGAACAAATGGGGACCATTAACACAGTCTACCATAGGCCCCAGTCACACCTAGTCTGCCAAAGACTTACCTCCCAGTTTAGCTGGAAAGAGGTTCCTTGAGGACAATAACTATATGCATTTATCATCATCTTATATTTACAATTACTTTGCAAAACATTAACAAGATCTTGATTTTATAGATGAGGATATCAAGGCTCAAACAATTAATATCTGTCATTTTACATTATATAACCCTGGAATCTGAACTCTTAACACCCGTATCAATTGCTAAAGTGCTCTAACCATTTCAGGAAAGTACCAGTGACTCATTAGTGATCCAAATTCCTGCCACACACTGTCTTTATGTTTGTACAGAGTGAACAGTTCCTGGCTTCGGTCATTGAGACTGGTATTCTATGGAAAACCAGACTTTGAGAAGAAAAAGTAAGCAATAATCTGAATACAGGCACTGTTCTTACCTTATATCAATAAATACCATAGAGTTTGGGAATATACACAAGTTTACAGCCCTTACAAAGGGCAAAACAGATTTTCCTTTCCTTTCTTTTTCTTTTAGAAAGCTGGGGGTTGAGTACTTGCATTGGCAGCCACTCTTGGATCTGTACAGTGAAATTACCTCAGATCTTGAGGATCTTTCTATGGAGATCAGGAAGGTGGGATTTGGGAGCTGTGTCTAGCTCTTCAGCAGAGGTGCTATCATGCCCTCCATGGGGAAGGGTTGAGAAACCATGGGAAGAGTGGAGGTACGAAGCCCAGGAACTTCAGTGGTGGGATTGGGCAGGAGGCAGAAGTCCTGGCCAGAACCCACACACACAGAGTGCCCCTCTGCCTGCAATCCACACCGTCTGCCACCCTCTGAGCACATAACATGCTGAAGGAGCCAATCCTCAGTTAGTTTTGGTCCCAGCACCTTCACCTGCCAGCCCCATGCTATGCATGAAAAATATCAAAATGAATCGTGAATGATTCTTATCTTTAAAGAACTCACAGAACAATGGGGACATGCAGCATGTAAGGGTCAGTGAGGCTCCCTGGGAACGGTGACTTTGAAGCAGGGAGTTGCAGTACAAGTGGGACTTGGCCAGACAAAATCTGGAAAAGAGACTTCCAGTCAAAGAGAAGATGTTGACCAAGTCTTGGCTATTTTTTTTTTTTAAATTGGGGTATAGCTGTTTTACAATGTTCTGTTAGTTTCTACTGTACAGTGAAGTGGAGTTCCCTGTGTTATACAGCAAGTTCTTATTAGTTAACTATTTTATACATATTAGTGTAAATATATCAATCCCAATCTCCCAATTCATCCCACCACCACCACCACCCTCTGCTTTCCCCCCTTGGTGTCCATACGTTTGTTCTCTACATCTGTGTTTCTATTTCTGCCTTGCAAACCAGTTCATCTGTACCATTTTCTAGATTCCCCATATATGCGTTAATATACGATATTTGTTTTTCTCTTTCTGACTTACTTCACTCTGTATGACAGGCTCTAGGTCCAGCCACCTCACTACAAATAACTCAATTTTGTTTCTTTTTATGGCTGAGTAATATTCCATTGTATATATGTGTCACATCTTCTTTATCCATTCATCTGTTGATGGACCCTTAGGTTTCTTCCATGTCCTGGCTATAGTAAATAGCGCTGCAGTGAACTGTGTAGTACATGACTCTTTGAATTATGGTTTTCTCAGGATATATGCCCAGCAGTGGGATTGCTGGGTCATATGGTAGTTCTATTTTTAGTTCTTTAAGGAACCTCCATACTATTCTCCATAGTGGCTGTATCAATTTACATTCCCGCCAGCAGTGCAAGAGTGTTCCCTTTTCTCCACATCCTCTCCAGCATTTGTTGTTTGTAGCTTTTCTGATGATGCCCATTCTAACCGGTATGAGGTGATACCTCATTGTAGTTTTGATTTGCAT
>NC_041215.1:29234425-29243834 GCF_002837175.3 Physeter macrocephalus
TTTCTATCCTGTTCCATTGATCTATATTTCTGTTTTTGTGCCAGTACCATAGTGTCATGATTACTGTAGCTTTGTAGTATAGTCTGAAGCCAGGGAGTCTGATTCCTCCAGCTAGGTTTTTTTTTTTTTTTCCTCAAGATTGCTTTGGCTATTCAGGGTCTTTTGTGTCTCCATACAAATTTTAATAATTTTTGTTCTAGTTCTGTAAAAAATGCCATTGGTAATTTGATAGGGATTGCATTGAATCTGTAGATTGCTTTGGGTAGTATAGTCATTTTCACAATACTGATTCTTCCAATCCAAGGACATGGTATATCTCTCCATCTGTTTGTGTCATCTTGGATTTCCTTCATCAGTGTCTTACAGTTTTCTGAATACAGGTCCTTTACCTCCTTAGGTAGTTTTATTCCTAGGTATTTTAATCTTTTTGTTGCAGTGGTGAATGGGAGTGTTTCCTTAGTTTCTCTTTCTGATCTTTCATTGTTAGTGTATAGGAATGCAAGAGATCTCTGTGCATTAATTTTGTATCCTGCAAATTTACCAATATATCTTCTTCTTGGATTGATCCCTTGATCATTATGTAATGTCCTTCCTTGTCTCTTGTAACATTCTTTATTTTAAAGTCTATTTTATCTGATATATGAGTATTGCTACTCCAGCTTTCTTTTGATTTCCATTTGCATGGATTATCCTTTTCCATCCCCTCACTTTCAGTCCTATGTGTCCCTAGGTCTGAAGTGGGTCTCCTGTAGACAAGTTATATAAAGTGATCTCTTGGTTATTTAGTAATGCATTGTTTAGCCTCCATGTGTTTGTTTCTTTACAGTTTTTTCTTTCTCTGTAATTGATTTCTAATCTCATAGCATTGTGGTCAGAAAAGATGTTTGCTATGATTTCAATTTTCTTAAATTTACAGAGGCTTGATTTGTGACCCAAGATCTTATCTATCCTGGAGAATGTTCTGTGTGCCCTTGAGAAGAAAATGTAATCTGCTGATTTTGGATGGAATGTCCTATACATATCAATTATATGTATCTGCTCTGTTGTGTCATTTAAAGCTTGTGTTTCCTTATTAATTTTCTCTGTGGATGATCTGTCCATTGGTGTGAGGGGTTAAAGTCCCCCACTATTATTGTTTCCCCTCTTATAGCTGTTAGCATTTTCTTTATGCATTGAGGTGCTCGTATGTTGGGTGCGTATATTTTTATAATTGTTATATCTTCTTCTTGGATTGATCCCTTGATCATTATGTAATGTCCTTTCTTGTCTCTTGTAACATTCTTTATTTTAAAGTCTATTTTATCTGATATATGAGTATTGCTACTCCAGCTTTCTTTTGATTTCCATTTGCATGGATTATCCTTTTCCATCCCCTCACTTTCAGTCCTATGTGTCCCTAGGTCTGAAGTGGGTCTCCTGTAGACAAGTTATATAAAGGTCTTGTTTTTATATCCATTCAGCCAGTCTGTGTCTTTTGATTGGAGCATTTAATCCATTCACATAAGGTAATTATTTATATGTATTTTCCTGTTTTATTAATTGTTTCATGTTTGTAGATCCTTTTCTTCTCGTGTTTCCCGTTTAGAGAAGTTCCTTTAGCATTCTTTATTTTAAAGTCTATTTTATCTGATATATGAGTATTGCTACTCCAGCTTTCTTTTGATTTCCATTTGCATGGATTATCCTTTTCCATCCCCTCACTTTCAGTCCTATGTGTCCCTAGGTCTGAAGTGGGTCTCCTGTAGACAAGTTATATAAAGGTCTTGTTTTTATATCCATTCAGCCAGTCTGTGTCTTTTGATTGGAGCTTTTAATCCATTCACATAAGGTAATTATTGATATGTATTTTCCTGTTTTATTAATTGTTTCGTGTTTGTAGATCCTTTTCTTCTCTTGTGTTTCCCGTTTAGAGAAGTTCCTTTAGCATTTGTTGTAGAGCTGGTTTGGTGGTGTTGAATCCTCTTATCTTTTGCTTGTCTGTTATGCTTTTGATTTCTCCATCAAATCTGAATGAGATCCTTCTTGGTTAGAGTATTCTTGGTTGTAGGTTCTTCCCTTTCATCACTTTAACTATATCATTCCACTCTCTTCTGGCTTGCAGAGTTTCAGCTGAGAAATCAGCTGTTAACCTTATGGGAGTTCCCTTGTATATTATTTGTCATCTTTCCCTTGTTGCTTTTAACAATTTTTCTTTTTCTTTAACTTTTGTCAATTTGATTACCATGTGTCTTGGCATGTTTCTCCTTGGGTTTATCCTGCCTGGGGCTCTCTGTGATTCCTGGACTTGGGTACCTATTTTCTTTCCCATGTGAGGGAAGTTTTAAACTATAATCTCTTCGGATATTTTCTTGGGTCCTTTCTTTCTCTCTTCTCCTTCTGGGACCCCTATAATGTGAATGTTGGTGCATATAATGTTGTCCCAGAGGTCTCTTAGACTGTCTTGATTTCTTTTCATTCTTTTTTCTTTATTCTGTTCCATGGCAGTGATTTCCACCATTCTGTGTTCAAGGTCAGTTATGCGTTCTTCTGCCTCAGTTATTCTGCTATTGATTCCTTCTAGTGTATTTTTCATTTCAGTTATTGTATTGTTCATCTCTGTTTGTTTGTTCTCTAATTCTTCTATGTCTTTGTTAAACGTTTCTTGCATCTTCTCCATACTTGCCTTCATTCTTTTTCTGAGGTCCTGGATCATCTTCACTATCATTATTCTGAATTCTTTTCCTGGAAGGTTGCCTGTCTCCACTTCATTTAATTGTTTATCTGGGGTTTTATCTTATTCATTCATCTTTGACATAGTCCTCTGCCTTTTCATTTTGTCTATCTTTCTGTGATTGTGGTTTTCGTCCTGCAGCCTGCAGGATTGTAGTTTGTCTTGCATCTGCCATCTGCCCTCTGATGGATGAGGCTATTTAAGAGACTTTGCAAGCTTCCTGATGGGAGGGACCAGTTGTGGGTAGAGCTCTGTGTTGCTCTGGTAGGCAGAGCTCAGTAAAACTTTAATCCGCTTGTCTGCTGATGGGTGGGGCTGTGTTCCCTCCCTGCTGGTTGTTGGCCTGAGGTAACCCTGCACTGGAGCCTATAGGCTTTTTGTGGGGCTAATGGCAGACTCTGGGAGGGCTCACACCAATGAGTACTTCCCAGAACTTCTGCTGCCAGTGTCCTTGTCCCAGTAGTGAGCCTCAGCTGAACCCTGCCTCTGTAGGAGACCCTCCAACACAAGCAGGTAGGTCTGGTTCAGTCTCCTACTGGGTCATTCCTTCTTCCCCCTGGTTCCTGGTGTGCACACAACTTTGTTTGTGCCCTGAAAGAGTGGAGTCTGTTTCCCCCTGTCCTGTCAAAGTCCTGCAATCAAATCCTGCTGGCCTTCAAAGTCCAATTCTCTGGGGTTCCTCCTCCCATTGCCAGACCCCCAGGTTTGGAAGCCTGACGTGGGGCTCAGGACCTTCACTCCAGTGGGTGGTTTCTGTGGTATAATTGTTCTCCAGTTTGTGAGTCGCCCACCCAGTGGTTAGGGGATTTGATTTTTCGTGATTTCATCCCTCCTACCATCTTATTGCAGCTTCTCCTTTGTCTTTGGATGTGGGGTATCTTTTTTGGTGAGTTCCAGTGTCTTCCTTTTGATGACTGTTCAGCAGTTAGTTGTGATTCTGGTGCTCTCGCGAGAGGGAGTGAGCACACGTCCTTCTACTCCACCATCTTGAACCAATCTCCAAGTCTCAGATATTAAAATCCCCAAATTCCAAAAGCATGAGTGTTGAAATCAGAATGGCTAGTTTGCATACCATCTCTACTGTTTACTCCTCCAACAAATTGGATTAATCCAGTCCTCTCTGAGGCCTCATATCTTCCCCAGTGAAATGGGGATAATCATAGGTATCTTACAGCAGGTGAACACATGTTATAGGCTATGTAAAGTGCTATCTCTATAGACACTCATTGCTCTGATCATCATTGTCACTACTATTATTATTAGTCATTAATTCAGTGCCGGGGCTCAGATGGAAACTGAGGACTCAGAAGTGAATAAAACTCAGCCCTGCCCTCAAAGTGATCACAATCTAATAATAATAATAATTCATGCTCATGCAGGGCTTATTATGTGCCATGCTCTGTGCCCAGCACTCTACATGTATTAGCTCATTTCATCCTCACAATCATCCTGCAATGATTACTCTCATTTTGCAGATGGGTAAACTGAAGCACAGAGGAGTTAAGTAACTTGTGCAAGATGCCACAGCTGTTTGGTGGGTAAGGTGGCTCCTGAGTACCCACATTTCACCACTATCCCATACAGGGAGAAGAACAGTTAAGAGGCAACCATAATGATGACATAAATATTGTGAGTATAAGTCGAGTGAGGGGTAGGAGGAGTTGTCAGCAAAGGCTTCTTAGAGGAGGTGGCCCCCAAGCTGAGATCTGGCTAGGAGGTGAGAAAAGGCATGCCCAGCAAGAGGAGCATACCAACAAAGACCCTGAACGGTGAAGCTTCTCCTTTCATGTGGGAGGGACTGAGAGAGAAAAATGGGAGGGAGCAGGATATGGTTGGAGAGGTGGGCTCCTGCCAGGAGTCAGGTCCTGAAGGGCATTGGGTGCCATGCTAAGGAGCCGTGACTGTCTTCTGAGGGCACCAGGATTTGCATTGGAAGGCTCCCTCTGACTGCAGGGTGAAGGACAAATTGGGAGAAGGAAGCATGGGTGATAGTCAAGGTCAGGGGCTACCATAGAAGTCTAGCTGCTATTACTGGCGTCTGAAAGTAGACTGTGCCAGTGGGGATGGAAAGCTTGAAAACTATTAAGCTATAGAGACTGATGAAAGAGAAAGAGGAAGAAGAATCAAGCGTGACTCCTGGATCCTGGCCCGGGTGATTGGAGGGTCAGGGTGGCATGCACCAGGACCTGATGAGCAAGACCTGGGAAGCACTATTTAAGGAAGGGCATAGGAAGCAGAGCCTGGAGAAAACGGAAGAGAGAGCAGAGGGAATGGAGGAAAACAAGCCAGTGCCTGCCCAAGAATCCAAAGAAAGGGGAAGGCTGAAGGATCTAGATTAGACACCAAGAATTTGCATCCAACAGAGTCCTGAGTACTTAAATCCAGACCTGGATGTCTAAAACACAAAACTTTTCCTTGTGATTCAAAAAGTCCCTCTTTTCAGTCTTATTTTTTCCCAGTCTTCATGTTCCAAGATTTCACATTTCACTGCCCCACTCATTTAGTATGTTGAATTAATTTCTCAATATCTTTGTGGACTCTTTACTGCTCTCTGCACACATAGACATAATAGGATGAAGGAGGAGGTTCTGCTGACTGGTATTTGTATTGTGCTGAGACTGATGAATGAACCAATACACACACCGGCACCATCACCAATAATAATAGCAACCCCTATTACTAAATGGGAGTCTCATCTCCTGTTTATTGAGCATCTATTATGTACGAGGTGTTCAATTATGAGTTTTATAAACATGGCCAATAAACAGAGTAGAAATAACATTTCTCTTTTATAGAGGGAAAAACTAAGGCTTGAAGAAGTTAAGTGAGTGGCTGAAGATCACACAATAAATAATAAAAAGAAATAGGATATATGTGTACTATCCACCAAGGGTAGAGCCCTTTAAAATGTTTGTGTACCTACATGACTGACTTCCTTTATTTCCTTCTTATGATTTGAGGGAAGAGGAGGAGTTTCAGGCGGGGAGAGGGAGCAGAGCAAAGGAAACAGAATTAAGTGGAATCAGGTCAGGGTATCACTGTTCCCAAGCCCAATATTGTAAGTTGTTGGCTATGTGTTCAAACTCAAACACTCCATCCTGCACAGCCTCTTTCAGAAACAAATAAGCACCTGAATGGTTTTTTATGTTTGCCATAGAGATTCATCCAAAGAAACAGAACACCCTGATGTAAAAATTCCTGGCCAGCTTTGAAGAACACAACTTACAAATCATTTGTTCATTTAACAAATATTTACCAAGCACCTACTGGAAGCCAAGCATTGGTCTAGGTCCTAGGGAGACAATGGTGAACATATCAACCACACCAGCATGGGAAAGAGAACTGAGGTTGCCCTTCTTGAATCGTCTTTTTGGAGGGGACTTGAAGGATGAGAGTGGTTGAGGAGAGGTGGAGGGCCTTTGGGGCAGAGGGGCCACTTGACAAAGGCCTCTTGCTCTAAAGCTGTGTTTTCAACACTCTTCCCGAGCTCTGTGTCTTGCAAGCTCCAAATCACCCCTTAAAACTTGGGCAGGCTTGCCTGGCCTGACCTCCCTGGCTGGGTCTCAGAGCTTTCCTGTGGGATTCTTCTGCACCCTTTGCACACTTCTATAGGAGCAGGTAGGAGCAGACAGCCCAGCCTGGGCCTCTACGGTCTGAGCTCTCTGCCAGAAGGGAGGAGTCTTTCAGCTCCAGGACCTTGCTGCCAGCACAGAGCGGATCCTCAGTAAACGCAGTGGAATACCCACAGCATGCTGAGGAGGTTTCCAACACACATCGGGACTCTTTGGGTAGTCCTGGGCCACACTGCCCATTTAGTCACTTTACATTTCCTTCGAGGCAGGGAGTTGGAGTTAATAGAAAGGTTGGAGGCCCAGGCTCTGCGGGAATGATTGAGCACACTGCTTATGGCTTTGTTTTCCTCCCTTATCAAAGGACAGAGTGAGACCAGCATGGTGGACTTGGGACGAGATAGGACTTACCAAAGCCCATGAGTAGGGTTGTTTGTGCTACAGCAAGTCCAAGGTCAGCCTACATCCTGTAGTTAAGATGGAGCAGAGAGAGATTGTCTAGAAAAGAAGTAACATCACATTTGGTTTTTCCTTTAGTTCCCTTTGACCTACAATTCTGTGACAAAGTGTTGCTCTGTCTGTGATTCACTTGAAGCTTAATTTTTCAACAAGAACAGAGTTGAAGCGCCTGGCGTAGAACACAATGGTAACTAAAATAATATTATTTATGGAGAACTGTAATTTTTGAACAGGTAAAATGATCTCATGGCTTAAAAATGAAAGTGATATAAAAAGATGGACATTGAGAACATTGTCCCCACCCATGCTGTTCTTTGCCCTGTTTGATAACCCTGCTCTCTGCCCCCATGACTCACCAGTTTCATTAGTTTCTCACCTGTCCTTCCAGTGATTCTTTATGCAAATACAAACAGGTATGGAATTTTGTCAAATTCATATTCAGTATCTGTAGAGACGATCATATGATTTTTCTTCTTAGATCTATTTTGATGAAATGTCTTTGCATTCTTAGAATAAGCTGCACTTGTTATGAAGTATTATTCTTTTAGTATGCTGCTGCATTCTGGTTGCTAATATTTTACTTATGATTTATGCATCAATATTCATATGTGAGATTCATTTATCATTTCTTTTCTGTGTAGGCTTTGTATTCAATGTTATCTTTGCTGGGTGAAAATAATTTGAAAGCTGTTCTTTTTCGTGTATGCTCCAAAACAATTTAAACAGTTTTGGAATCATCCTTCCTTTAAACGTCTGGTTAAATTTGCCTGGGAAACATGTAGCCCTTGTACTTTTGAAAAATTAACTCCTTTACAATTTTCTCTAAATTTTTCTATGAAAATTGGTCTGTTTAGAGCTGGTTTCAGTAAATTATATTCTTCTAGAAAAATCCATTTCTTTCAGATTTGCAAATTTAGATACATAAAGTTGTGCAAAATTATTCTTAAATTTTCCTTCCTTTCTTCATCATTTTCTTCTTGTCATGTATTTTTTTTTCATTTGTTCATTCTTCCTTGATTTCTGAGAAGCCTTATCTGTTTTACTGATTTTGCCCCAATGATCCAGGTATTCACTTATTTACTTTGTTCCCCCTCACCACTGTTATCTAACTCATTAATTCCTTTTATTTATTTATTTATTATTTATTTATTTTTTATTTTTTATTATTATTATTTTTCAGTATGCGGGCCTCTCACTGCTGTGGCCTCTCCCGTTGCGGAGCATAGGCTCCGGACGCACAGGCTCAGCAGCCATGGCTCACGGGCCCAGCCGCTCCGCGGCATGTGGGATCTTCCCGGACCGGGGCACGAACCCGCGTCCCCTGCATCGGCAGGCGGACTCTCAACCACTGCGCCACCAGGGAAGCCCAATTCCTTTTATTTTTATTTTATTCCTCCTGCTTTCCTTTGGTTTATTTTGTTGTTCTTTTTTCTAACTTTTTGATTCTTAATTCTTTCAATTTCATCTATTTTATATTTAACACAAATATTTCTTTTACATTTTAGGTTATGACATTTCCTATGAGTACTGATTTTGTTCTATCCTCTAGATTCAGAATCTAATATGTAGTATTTTCACTATCATTGGTTTTTAGAAATTCTGCAATTTCAATTTGTACTTTAACTCAGGACTTGTTTAAATGAAGATTTTCTTAAAATACTTTCATTTTTATTAATGTTTATTTTTACTGCATTGTGAACAAAAAATAATGTCTATATTATCTCTACTTTTTGAAATTTATTGTGACTTCCTTTGTAGCGGTCAATGGTATGGTCAATTATTGTGGCTGTTCCATGGGCACTTGAAGCAATAATATATTCCTACCTTCAGAGAGAAAGGGAGTTTGTTCATAGTAAATGCTCAAATGTTATTATTAGCAGCATCTAAAATCCCTCCAAGTCATGAAAGGGCCTTGTCCTACTCACCAAGGAAATATAGAAGGAGAACTGGATTTTCCAACTTCGTTTCGTAAACAAAACCTCATGTTTTGGCTCTGGATGAAGCTTTTCACATCTACCTTTATGACTATGTGGCTTAGGTCTTTTGTATCCTTATTCATTTTGGGTCCAACTGATCTGAGAGGATGTGTTACTATTTCCTGAGATGTGAAAACGGGCAGGGGGTAGGGGTGTGTGAAGAAATCATAGGTTTGTTGGAGACATCTGTCAGATCGTCTCCAAATAAAAACACTCTTGTCATAAAGGAAAGCACCCCCCCCCCCGCCCACCAAATTGACCAAGGTCTATATTGTTTAATTTCTATTGGTATTCTTTTTTTTAAGGAGAACTGGATTTTCCAACTTCGTTTCGTAAACAAAACCTCATGTTTTGGCTCTGGATGAAGCTTTTCACATCTACCTTTATGACTATGTGGCTTAGGTCTTTTGTATCCTTATTCATTTTGGGTCCAACTGATCTGAGAGGATGTGTTACTATTTCCTGAGATGTGAAAACGGGCAGGGGGTAGGGGTGTGTGAAGAAATCATAGGTTTGTTGGAGACATCTGTCAGATCATCTCCAAATAAAAACACTCTTGTCATAAAGGAAAGCACCCCCCCCCCCCGCCCACCAAATTGACCAAGGTCTACATTGTTTAATTTCTATTGGTATTCTTTTTTTTTTTTTTTTTTTTTTGTGGTTTGCGGGCCTTCCTCTGCTGTGGCCTCTCCCGT
>NC_041215.1:29243887-29254589 GCF_002837175.3 Physeter macrocephalus
GCACGTGGGATCCTCCCAGACCGGGGCGCGAACCCGGTTTCCCCGCATCGGCAGGCGGACGCGCAACCACTGCGCCACCAGGGAAGCCCCTCTATTGGTATTCTTGAAAGGAGGAAGAATTAACCTTTCATTTAATCTGATGATTATGTATGGTTTTCTAACTACTTCATACATAGATTTTGCTTACCAAATCAAGTTGGAAAATCCAGTTCTCCTGTTATATTTCCATGGTGGGTAGGACAAGGCCTTTTCATGACTTGGAGAGATTTTAGATGGTGATGTTGCTAATAATAACATTTGAGCACTGACTATGGGCCAAAGTCTCTTCTAGGTACTTTGTATATCTTAGGTTATTTAATCCTCACATTAACTCATAATATCCCATTTTACAAATTAAAAAACAACAACAAGACAAGTGTAGGTAAAATAACTTGTCCAAGTTCAAACTGCTAGTAAGTGGCAGAGCCAGGACCCCAACCTTAGTCGCTATGCTCTACTGCCTCTTTTAGAGACCAGCTCTTCCAGGGCCTTCATTTTATAGGTGAAAGAATGGACCTAAAGTTGTTGAGTCAGCCAGTAACCTCCTAGCAGAGCTAAAATTAGACCCCTAATATTTGGACCTTCATCCAGAACCTTCCCACTATACTGCATTGCCTCTCACTATGCATAGAAGCAGTGTTTTGCAACAGAAAGAAGTTGTAATTTGCTGGATGACATAGGCTAATCATTTATGGCAACCCCTGCCTGTCTCACCTCACAGGGCCGCAGGGTAACACCATAGTAGATGGAAAGATGTTTTAGTCTATGGGCTACCTAAATACTTTCTGGTTCCTGAACAGATAGGTCAGCTATGGAATAAATTCACTTTTAATATGATTAATATACACAAAGTTACAAAAAACTAAAATTCTATGAGAGAAATTCTAGGTGTGAATGTATTTTCAATAGGCATCTCCTGTACTCTCCAATTCCCATGCTCATGACCTTTTTTCTTTATTTATTGTGGGTGTCAGGCTTAAAAACAGGCACTTTATCTGGACAAGTAGGAACAAAAGATAGCTAATCGAAAAGAATATTAATCAATCCTCAGGGGAGAGTGTAATCATTAAAAACAGCACATAAAGGGATGAGTTTCTTGTATCCAAGTCCAGCTCTCAGAGCCTTTCTCTCTTGCCAAAAGTGATCTAACATCTCCCTACATAGCTTGGCTTCAGATGGCAGGATTTTTTTCTTTTCCATTCCATACTTATTCCAAAAATTATGAAACGAGAATGGGGTTTATGACATTTGGGAAGAAACGGTCCACTGTATCTACTTTACTAAGAAAGAACATAATGGTTTTGGCAAGATAAGAGAATTTCATTCTGAAATTATAACAATATCCTGCCCCAGTGGAATTATTTGGCTTACCAAAAATCAAAGTTGTTAAGCTAGCCAGGGCAGGGCCCTAAGCCAAATGACTAGAGGTGATATTGTGTATAACTCCACACACAGAGGCTTTCTAAAGTTCAGGTTAAGGAACCTGCTTCTGTGGCTGGGGCTGGTGGTGTTCCAGTTGGATTCATTCGTAATCAGGCAGCAAGATAGGGTCAAATACAAACCCTGGAAGCCTGTCCGCTAGTTGTACCGAATCTCTATGAAGTATGAGAATGGAAACTAAGCACTTTCTCAAATCACGACATCATGAAAAGATCTGTCCAAAGCTAGTCCCACAACATGCCTCCTCTGGGCACTGCAGCAGAAACTGAATAAAATGTGTTCCCATCATCTTAAAGAGCAAATCCATCTCCCAAACCTTCTAACCTAGCGTTTGGTGAATGTCAAATGAAGGTGAGAGCGCTTAAAGATTTGGGTGGATTTCTTGGAGAGGTTCTAGACTCTCCTAGTTTTCATTTCAAACAAGAACTGAAATGATTTAGTTGTGGCCTAGCTCAGATTTGAGGGAATTGCTTCAATGATATCTTCAGCCCCATTGACCAAAATGTTCTTATTTACAAAAGATTTTATTTAAAAGAAAGTATGGCCACCTCATGCTTAACCACACAGATTATCAGGAGCCCCTTCCATGACACCAGGTGAGATAGTTGAGCAGGGGAACTTTCACACGTGGTTCAAATTTAAGTCATAAATGAAAATGTATCTGGCAAAAGTGGGAAAAGAGTTGAAAAAAGTTGTTTTTAATGAAACTGAGTGTTGGTATTTTCAGAGAACGAGGTAACCTCTGAAACTCAGGTTTCACGGCCACTTCCAAGATCATTTAGTTCAAGCCACACATCTAATTGCTCCAAATACTCTTTGGATGATCTGTTTGGTGGGCAGGCTTCTCTTCCCATTGAGGGACACACATTATCTATAGGGTGTGTATAACTTACATATGACCCAGAATATTAATCAGTAAAGGGAACACCAGCACATTATTTTAGTCATGGTTGGACAGGTACAAAGAACAGAAAACCACTCAATTTAAATCCTTTCTTAAAGAGTTTGTTGGAAGGAAAGTATAGGTTTCATGGGAAGTAGAAAGACATGAGATGGTTTTTCTCTCTCCCTTCTTTTTCTCCATCACCTACTGTCTGTTTCTGTCTACAGTCAGCAACTTTGTCTTGCTTTAGCAACTTCCAGTTCATTATGACTTCTGGGCTCTGATACACGACACTTGTCTTTTTAGTTACCCTTTTTTTTTTTGTCATCATATTGATACAGGCTGGGACCTGGGACCTGGGATCCTTTGCTGCAGTGCTGCAATGCTTGCACCTGGATACATGTCTACTCAGGCAACAACAAAAACAAACAAACAAAAAACCAACAAAACTATAAAGGACTAAAAATAACTGTGTGCATGCGTAGTACGGGCAAATTCTGGACAAGACACAAAAAGACCAAAAAAGTCCAACTGCCACTTCTGAAGAGCCAGGAGCAAAAAACAGGGTGTTGGGAGAAAAAGTAGGGTACTGTGCACGCCCCCTGCACTCAACACCACCAAAGGGGTGGGCAAACCACCTAAGCCACCCCTCCACCTGACTTCTGGACACACCCCTACCCTCACCCCATATAAGGAACCAGCTCACTGCCCCTCAGGGAACCCCAATAAAGCCTTGCCTCAATTTCTTTTCTGGCCTCTTATTAGTTTCTGTGTATTGACAAAGGCCAAGAACCCTTGGCAATATCAATATCTCATTGTCTCTGTGCAGAACCAATCCATGGGGATAGGTGTGGCAAGGGACACCTGACCTGACCAGAGCCAGTAAGCTTCTATGAGACTTTAGCAGAGGTTCCTGAGAGACAGAACATGGAAGGGGAAGGACTTGAGGCTGGAGCTGCCAACACCATCCAGCCTCGTAAAGACCCAGCCTACGGCCAACACAGCAGATACAGAGAAGGATGGAAAGAAGTTGAGCCCTGATGGCAGTTTTTGAAACCTAAATCCTGGCTACACATGAAGCCAGTCCTGCCTGTTAGTTTCAATAACTTGCTTTCTTGCTTATGTCATTTTGAACCAGGTATTCTGCCATGCATATCCCCAAAGGGCCCAACTGCTGTAGCCATCAGCCCCAGATTCCACGGAGCCAACCCCATTCCTGACCTGACCTTATGGCTCTAGTTTCCTGATTGGACTCACTAGGAAGGGCGGGGGCATGCTCCAGAAGGAGTGGAGTTTACTGTGCTGTGTGGGACAACCTTTTCAGAGCTAACGGTGAGGCAAAGGGAGAGGAAATTATTAACCTCTTGCATTTATATGTATTAATTAAGGGCCTTGATCTCATAATTAGCCTAATCTTATTTTTTCTGTCCTATCTTCATTAAAGTCATGAATGTCAAAATATAAGGGATAGATGGAAAAAATACGAGACTCTGAGGCACTCTCATGTTGCCTTCGATTTAACAGCATTCCAGAGACCTTCAAGATGGCGGAGGAGTAAGACGTGGAGATCACCTTCCTCCCCATAAATACATCTACATGTGGAAGAAAACAACTCCTACAGAACACCTACTGAACTCTGGCAGGAGTCCTCAGACCTCCCAAAAGGCAAGAAACTCCCCACGTACCTGGGTAGGGCAAAAGAAAAAAGGATAAACAGACAAAGAATAGGGACGGGACCTGCACCAGTGGGAGGGAGCTGTGAAGGAAGAAAGGTTTCCACACACTAGAAGCCGCTTCGCGGGCAGAGACTGCGGGGGGCGGAGGGGGAAGCTTCGGAGCCGCGGAGGAGAGCGCAGTAACGGGTGCGGAGGGCAAACCGGAGAGATTCCCGCAGAGATCGGTGCCGACCGGCACTCACCAGTCCGAGAGGCTTGTCTGCTGACCTGCCGGGGCGGGCGGGGGCTGGGAGGTGAGCCTCGGGCTTCGGTCGGATCCCAGGGAGAGGACTGGGGTTGGCGGCGTGAACACAGCCTGAAGGGGGCTAGTGCGCCACGGTTAGCCGGAGAGAGTCCGGGAGAAGTCTGGAGCTGCCGAAGAGGTAAGAGACTTTTTCTTGCCTCTTTGTTTCCTGGTGCATGAAGAGAGGGGATTAAGCGCGCCGCTTAAAGGAGCTCCAGAGACGGCCGCGAGCCGCGGCGCCAGGGTCCCGGGATCCAGGGACAGCTTCCCCGGGAGAACGCGCGGCATGCCTCAGGCCGGTGCAGCGTCACGCCGCCTCTGACGCCGCAGGCTTGCCGCGCTCTCTGTGCCCCTCCCTCCCCCCAGCCTGAGTGAGCCAGAGCCCCCGAATCAGCGAAGAGAGGGGATTAAGCGCGCCGCTTAAAGGAGCTCCAGAGACGGCCGCGAGCCGCGGCTGTCAGCGCGGACCCCAGAGACCGGCATGAGACGCTGAGGCTGCTGCTGCCGCCGCCACCAAGAAGCCTGTGTGCGAGCACAGGTCAGTCTCCACACCTCCCCTCCTGGGAGCCTGTGCAGCCCGCCACTGACAGGGTCCCGGGATCCAGGGACAACTTCCCCGGGAGAACGCACGGCGCGCCTCAGGCTGGTGCAACGTCATGCCGCCTCTGACGCCGCAGGCTTGCCGCGCTCTCTGTGCCCCTCCCTCCCCCCAGCCTGAGTGAGCCAGAGCCCCCGAATCAGCGGCTCCTTTAACCCCATCCTGTCTGAACGAAGAGTAGACGCCCTCAGGCGACCTACACGCAGAGGCGGGGCCAAATCCACAGCTGAACCCCAGGAGCTGTGCGAACAAAGACGAGAAAAGGAAATCTCTCTCAGCAACCTCAGGAGTGCATTAAATCTCCACAATCAACTTGATGTACCCTGCATCTCTGGAATACCTGAATAGACAACAGATCACCCCAAAATTGAGACGGTGGACTTTGGGAGCAACTGTAGACTTGGGGTTTGCTTTCCGCGTTTAATTTGTTCCTAGCTTTATGTTTATCTTAGTTTAGTATTTAGAGTTTATTTTCATGGGTAGATTTGTTTTTTAGTTTGGTTGCTCCCTTCTTTCTTTCTTTCTTTTTATTACTTCTTAATTTTTTTATTTGTAATAATTATTTTCTATTTCTTATTTTAATAACTTTTTAATTTAATTTAATTTTTTTCTTTCTTTCTTTCTTTTTTTGACCCTTATCTTCTGAGCTGTGTGGCTAACAGGGTCCGGTGCTCCAGCCGGATGTCAGGCCTGTACCTCTGAGGTGGGAGAGCCGAGTTCAGGACATTGGTCCACCAGAGACCTCCCAGCTCCATGTATTACCAAATGGCAAAAGTTCTCCCAGAGATCTCCATCTCAATGCTAAAACCCAGATCCACTCAATGACCAGCAAGCTACAGTGCTGGACACCCTATGCCAAGCAACTAGCAAGACAGGAACACAACACCACCCATTAGCACAGAGCCTGCCTAAAATCATAATAAGGTAACAGACACGCCAAAACACACCACTGGATACAGTCCTGCCCACCAGAAAGACAAGATCCAGACTCATCCACCAGAATACAGGCACCAGTCCCCTCCATCAGGAAGCCTACACAACCCACTGAACAAACCTTAGCCACTGGGGGCTGACACCAAAAACAATGGGAACTATGAACCTGCATCCTGCGAAAAGGAGACCCCAAACACAGTAGGTTAAGCAAAATGAGAGGACAGAGACACACTCAGCAGATGAAGGAGCAATGGAAAAAACCACCAGACCAAATAAATGAAGAGGAAATAGGCAGTCTACCTGAAAAAGAATACAGAATAATGATAGTAAAGATGATCCAAAATCTTGGAAATAGAAACGTTTAACAAGGACCTAGAAGAACTAAAGAGCAACTAAATAAACAATGATGAACAACACAATAAATGAAATTAAAAATTCTCTAGAGGGAATCAATAGCAGAATAACTGAGGCAGAAAAACAGATAACTGACCTGGAAGATAAAAGAGTGGAAATAACTACTGCAGAGCAGAATAAAGAAAAAAGAATGAAAAGAATTGAGGACAGTCTTAGAGACCAGTGGGAAAACATTCAATGCAACAACATTCGAATTATAAGGGTCCCAGAAAAAGAAGAGAAAAAGAAAGAGACTGAGAAAATATTTGAAGAGATTATAGTAGAAAACTTCCCTAATATGGGAAAGGAAATAGTCAATCAAGTCCAGGAAGCACAGAGTCCCATACAGGATAAA
The DNA here is from genome assembly GCF_002837175.3 of Physeter macrocephalus. Taxonomy (NCBI): domain Eukaryota; kingdom Metazoa; phylum Chordata; class Mammalia; order Artiodactyla; family Physeteridae; genus Physeter; species Physeter macrocephalus. The sequence goes on from NC_041215.1 coordinate 29,250,488, forward strand.
TAAGAGGAGAAACAAACTAAGATGCAGATTAATCAAACTATCAAAAATTAAATACAAAGAACAAATATTAAAAGCAGCAAGGGAAAAACAACAAATAACATAAAAGGGAATCCCCATAAAGTTAACAGCTGATCTTTCAGCAGAAACTCTGCAAGCCACAAGGGAGTGGCAGGACATATTTAAAGTGATGAAAGGAAAAAACCTACAACCTTGCTCTACCCAGCAAGGCTCTCATTCAGATTCGACAGAGAAATTAAAACCTTTACAGACAAGCAAAAGCTAAGAGAATTCAGCAACACCAAATCAGCTTTACAACAAATGCTAAAGGAACTTCTCTAGGCAGGAAACACAAGAGAAGGAAAAGACCTACAATAACAAACCTAAAACAATTAAGAAAATGGTAATAGGAGCATACATATCGATAATTATCTTAAATGTAAATGGATTAAATGCTCCAACCAAAAGACATAGACTGGCTGAATGGATACAAAAACAAGACCCATACATATTCTGTCTACGAGAGACCCACGTCAGACCTAGGGACACATACAGACTGAAAGTGAGCGATGGAAAAAGATATTTCATGCAAATGGAAATCAGAAGAAAGCTGCAGTAGCAATTCTCATATCAGACAAAATAGACTTTACAATAAAGACTATTACAAGAGACAAAGAAGGACACTACATAATGATCAAGGGATCAATCCAAGAAGATGTAACACTGGTAATTCTTTATGCACCCAACATAGCAGCACCCCAATAGATAAGGCAAATGCAAACAGCCATAAAAGGGGAAATTGACAGTAACACAATCATAGTAAGGGACTTTAACAGCCCACTTTCAGCAAGGGACAGATCATCCAAAATGAAAATAAATATGGAAACACAAGCTTCAAATTACACATTTAACAAGAAATTGATATTTTTAGGACATTCCATCCAAAAAGAAGAGAATACAATTTCTTCTCAAGTGCTCGTGGAACATTCTCCAGGATAGATCTATCTTGGGTCACAAATCAAGCCTTGGTAAATTTAAGACTATTGAAATCATATCAAATATCTTTTCTGACCACAACACTATGAGACTAGATATCAATTAGAGGAAGAAATCTGTAAAAAATAAAACACATGGAGGCTAAACAATACACTATTTAATAACCAGGAGGTCACTGAAGAAATCAAAGAGGAAATCAAAAAATACCTAGAAACAAATGACAATGAAAACACGACGACCCAAAACCTATGGGAAGCAGCAAAAGCAGTTCTAATAGGGAAGTGTATAGCAATACAATTCTATCTCAAGAAACAAGAAACACCTCAAATAAACAACCTAACCTTACACCTAAGCAATTAGAGAAAGAAGAACAAAAACACCCCCAAAGTTAGCAGAAGGAAAGAAATCATAAAGATCAGATCAGAAATAAATGAAAAAGAAATGAAGGAAACAATGGCAAAGATCAATAAAACTAAAAGCTGGTTCTTTGAGAAGATAAACAAAATTAATAAACCATTAGCCAGACTCATCAAGAAAAAAAGGGAGAAGACTCAAATCAATAGAATTAGATATGAAAAAGGAGAAGTAACAATTGACACTGCAGAAATACAAAGGAGCATGAGAGATTACTACAAGCAACTATATGGCAATAAAATGGACAAACTGGAAGACAGAGACAAATTCTTAGAAAAGCACAACCTTCTGAGACTGAACCAGGAAGAAATAGAAAATATAAACAAACCAATCACAAGCACTGAAATTGAGACTGTGATTAAAAACTTTCCAACAAACAAAAGCCCAGGACAGATGCCTTCACAGGCGGATTCTATCAAACATTTAGAGAAGAGCTAACACCTGTCCTTCTCAAACTCTTCCAAAATACAGCAGAGGGAGGAACACTCCCAAACTCATTCTATGAGGCCACCATCACCCTGATACCAAAACCAGACAAAGATGTCACAAAGAAAGAAAACTACAGGCCAATAACACTGATGAACATAGATGCAAAAATGCTCAACAAAATACTAGCAACAGAATCCAACAGCACATTTAAAGGATCATACACCATGATCAAGTGGGGTTTATCCCAGGAATTCAAGGACTCTTCAACATACACAAATCAATCAATTAACAAATTGAAGGAGAAAAACCATATGATCCTCTCAACAGATGCAGAAAAAGCTTTTGACAAAATTCAACACCCATTTATGATAAAAACCCTCCAGAAAGTAGGCATACAGGAAACTCACCTCAACAGAGTAAAGGCCATATGTGACAAACCTACAGTGAACATCGTTTCCAATGGTGAAAAGCTGAAACCATTTTCTCTAAGATCAGGAACAAGACAAGGTTGTCCACTCTAACCACTATTATTCAATATAGTTTTGAAAGTTTTAGCCACAGCAAACAGAGAAGAAAAAGAAATAATAGGAATCCAAATTGGAAAAGAAGAAGTAAAGCTGTCACTGTTTGCAGATGACATGATACTATACATAGAGAATCTTAAAGATGCTATCAGAAAACTACTAGAGCTAATCAAAAAATCTGGTAAAGTAGCAGGATAAAAAATTAATGCACAGAAATCTCTTGCATTCTTATACACTAATGATGAAAAATCTGAAACAGAAATTAGGAAACACTCCCATTTAACACTGCAACAAAAAGAATAAAATACCTAGGAATAAACCTACCTAAGGAGACAAAAGACCTATATGCAGAAAACTATATGACAGTGATGAAAGAAATTAAAGATGATACAAACAGATGGAGAGATATACTGTGTTCTTGGATTGGAAGAATCAACATTGTGAACACGACTATACTACCCAAAGCAATCTACAGATTCAGTGCAATCCCTATCAAACTACCAATGGCATTTTTCACAGAACTAGAACAAAATATTTCACTATTTGTATGGAAACGCAAAAGACCCCAAATAGCCAAAGCAAACTTGAGAAAGAAAAACGGAGCTGGAGGCATCATCAGGATCCCGGACTTCAGACTATAATACAAAGCTACAGTAATCAAGACAGTATGGTACTGGCACAAAAACAGAAATATAGATCAATGGAACAGGCTAGAAAGCCCAGAGATAAACCCGCACACATATGGTCACCTTATTTTTTGATAAAGGAGGCAAGAATATAAAATGGAGAAAAGAAGTGGTGGTGCTGGGAAAACTGGACAGCTACATGTAAAAGAATGAAATTAGAACACTCCCTAACACCATACACAAAAATAAACTTCAAATGCATCAGAGACCTAAATGTAAGGCCAGACACTATAAAACTCTTAAAGGAAAACATAGGCAGAACACTCTATGAAATAAATCACAGCAAGATCCTTTTTGACCCATCTCCTAGATAAATGGAAATAAAAACAAAAGTAAACAAATGGGGGGGGCTTCCCTGGTGGTGCAGTGGTTGAGAGTCCTCCTGCCGATGCAGGGGATATGGGTTTGTGCCCCAGTCTGGGAAGATCCCACATGCTGCAGAGCGGCTGGGCCCATGAGCCATGGCCGCTGAGCCTGCACGTCCGGAGCCTGTGCTCCGCAATGAAAAAAAAAAAAAAAAAAAAAAAAAAAAAAAAAAAAGTAAACAAATGGGACCTAATGAAACTTAAAAGCTCTTTCACAGCAAAATACAACATAAATAAGATGAAAAGACAGCCCTCAGAATGGGACAAACAATTAATGCTGGAGAGAGTGTGGAGAAAAGGGAACCCTCTTGCACTGTTGGTGGGAATGCAAATTGACACAGCCACTATGGAGAACAGTATGGAGTTTCCTTAAAAACTAAAAATAGAACTACTATACGACCCAGCAATCCCACTACTGGGCATATACCCTGAGAGAACCATAATTCAAAGAGTCATGGGGCTTCCCTGGTGGCGCAGTGGTTAAGAATCTGTCTGCTAATGCAGGGCACACGGGTTCGAGCCCTGGTCTGGGAGGATGCCACATGCCGTGGAGCAACTAGGCCCGTGAGCCACAACTACTGAGCCTGTGCGTCTGGAGCCTGTGCTCCGCAACAAGAGAGGCCGCGATAGTGAGAGGCCCGCGCACCGCGATGAAGAGTGGCCCCCGCTTGCCACAACTAGAGAAAGCCCT
>NC_041215.1:29254878-29264987 GCF_002837175.3 Physeter macrocephalus
TAGCTAGCTAGTGGGAAGCAGCCGCATAGCACAGGGACATCAGCTCGGTGCTCTGTGACCACCTAGAGGGGTGGGATAGGGAGGGTGGGAGGGAGACGCAAGAGGGAGGAGATATGGGGATATATGTATATGTATAGCTGATTCACCTTGTTATAAAGCAGAAACTAACACACCAGTGTAAAGCAATTATACTCCAATAAAGATGTTTTAAAAAATAGAATAAAATAAAATTCAGCATTCCTTTTTTAAAAAAAATATAAGGGATAATCTACAGAAATCACTTCCAACTTCTTAAATGATGCTTGTATTTTTTTTTTTTCACATGCAAGTCTAATGGAAATTTTTAAATGTCCATTTCCTTGTTATTCTCCTGTGGACATGCCAACAATATTTTAAATTTTTTCAGTATTCCAACTTTAATTTTAAAATCAAAGACACTGGAGTGACTTAGAAGTTCCAATTTAAGCCATAGATGAAAATGTATCTGGTAAGCAATGCTTTACATCCTATTTCTTCATTATGAGAATATTTAACCCAATTCTTTGATTTAAAAATATCTCTAATAAGTCATGATGCAAATAATCTTTCCCCACACCTCTTCTTTCAAGATATCCAATTTATTTCATCACAAAATAATAAATCTCAGGCTCAGAACCCATTTCTTAGCCAAGAATGGTGCCGCTGAAATTGTTCATTGCTCCGACTGAAATTTAAAGTTGTTTAGGAAGGGTAAGGGCATGACTTTCCCATATATGTTCTAGTCCTACATCTAACATTTCGTAGAAATAAATCAGGTTCCACATATTCCTATGCTGACATCACAGGCAATAAAGATCTGCATCTTTCAGCCTGGGAAGAAGGAAGGCTCGGGATCTCCCCCAGCTTAGCATCTACTTGTGTGATGTTGGCAGGTTATGTGTGATCTTTGTAAGTAAGCCTTTGTTTCTTCATATTATATTATAGATAATAATATTTGCATCGTAGTTTTAATGGGGTCATTAAATGAGGTGATATATATAAAGCATAAAATAGATTCTCAATGTTATTATGTACCAGCTCTTACTTAAGGTAACAAATAATTGTCCTTCAAATAGAAACATTCATAATTCATGAGTGTCCCTTTTCTACCAGTTGTCAGCATTGTCATAAATCTTGCAGAGTTATAAAATTAAATCTACATTTTTCATGAATTGAAATGTTAATGCCCTGTTAAAGCTACTGAAATGTCTCATTCTGCCACTAATTGGCTCTGTGACCAGGGACAAGCACTTAACCAATGTGAGTTTTGCCTTTGCATTTGTAAAATGACAAGATTGTGCTGGCCGAGATGAATTTGAGAGTCTCTTCCAGCTCTGCCCTTCTTTTCTGTGAATCTTATAATTCAGTTAAGTTGCTGTGTGATATATATGAATGGTCATGAGACAATCACGTCTCGATTTTAACTGAGTTCATGTTCCTCTCAAAAAAAAAAAAATGCTGCCATCTAAAACTAGTCTCCCAAACAAACATCAGGATAAAAGGAAAGAGACAGAGAGAGTGAGAGATGACAGTTACAATAATTCATATGCTCAGATTTTGTAATTTTGGAAATCTCTAAAAGTATTTCTCAAAATGTGAAGATGAATTTTGTGACACAGGTGTAGCAAAAGAAAAGCACGTAGCAGGACATGGTGGACGATTATCCATTAGATTTACAATCTACTGCTCCACATGCAAAGCTCTAAACCCAAGATGCCTTAGTTACTGGAAATCCTAATGACTGCTGTACTTCTTTTTTTCTAAAACTGCAAAACAGACGTGTCTAACTAAGCATTCCTTTGGTATTTATTTTGAAACCAGCTGTGCATTTCTTGGCCCCTTCACATACAAGTGATGCCAACTCCTACACAATTCCATAGAATTCTTGCACAGTTCTCACTTGCTCTGCCCAATTGTTTTTCTTACTCTCCTCTCTATTACCTCATAAATGGTGAACATTTCAGAAATTACAATCCCATTAGAAGGAGATCTCTACACACTTGCCCTATAAGACACTGGAGGAAAAATTCAAAAGATGCTGCCGCACAAAAGTGGGAAAAAGTCCCATAAATTAAATTTCAAATGGACAGAAGAAAGTAAGTGCTGTGTGTGAAGAGCCCAGATTCTCTTTGACAGACGGCACACAGTGCTTGCTGCTCGGGGCTTACTCCATTGCCAATACAGAAACAATAAACGTGCTTACTGATTTTAAAGAGATCTGTAATTAAGTATGACATTCGAACAGATAAAGGTTTACCAAGGCAGCACAGCCAGGATTTAAGGGGTCTTAAAATGGGATACTATTTAATTGATGTAGATGTCATTCCCGGGATGGCATAACTTCAGGAACTCCAACTTGTATGTGTGTGTAGGTGTTCATGGCTGTGAGTACACGCACGTGTGCACAATGAGACCTAAAGTTTTAAGTGGTGTGTACCCATCTGAAATTTTCTTGAGCTTAGAAAAGCAAAGGTTGCAACCCCTTACATTCAGTTGCCCTGGGCAAGTAAGAAAAATATCTGTCAAGACCCAGGTCTCACCGTTAAGGCTGGAGTTGAGAAATGCCCTCCAAATGCCTTCAAGTCAACATTAGCTATGACAGAAGCAAGACTGTTATTTAACGGTAGCAGCAAATGTCAAAAACAAACTGTGCCTGGCGTTTTGACAAGACACTATTGAAAGAGAACCACTTCTTCAGCACTTGTGTAACCATGGGGGAGAACGCGACAATTAGTATCCTGAGGTCTGGTAATGGGATTTCCAGGGTGCTTGGTGGTTTCTTTCTGATACACGTGAAAGGCGTAGGCAAGTGGCGGACGTGGGCAAAAATAATCCAAAGAGATGAGGCCTGGAGAAAAGGGATGATAGGTTAGAAATCAGGTGCCCTGTGGCTAATTAAAATGTAACTCCTTCTATGGGAAAGTGCACTCTCACAGTGGTGACACTATAAAGTACGAGGACTGAGCCATCATCCCTAGGCAAAAATAAGATGCTGACAAAACCTATCTACTATTTCCCATATCCTTCCTTCCCTCTGGTGTCCTCATGCCATCCTGCAGCATCTCACCTGAGCTTTCCTCCCTGGATGACACCCCAGCCTAACCTGGCCAAACCTCCAGCCGAACAATTACTCAGTATAACAACGACCAGCCAGTGTTCTGTCCTGCTTCCTTAGGAACCTGCTCGCTGTTGACGGTGGTCATCAGCGTAGTAGATTCCTGCATTCTCTCCCTTCCATTTTGATAAAAAAAACATTAGGGAAGTTATCCTGATGCAGAGGGGATGCCAGCGTGCTGGTGCAGTACAGTACCCATACTTTGAAATGAATAGACAGGAGGGAAAGGAGAACTAATATTTCACTGGACGCCTGTTTACATATTACTGCATTTAATGTTAATGGCCCTCCAAGAAAGGTGGGAGTGTATCTTCATTTTCTAGACGAAAAACTGAAGTTTCAAGAGCTTGGGGGACTTGCCCAGGGTCCCGGTCTGTAAATAACTCCTTGGGGGACACAAATCAAGCCTGAGTTTGTTCAATTCCCAAGGCTCTTTCCTGACTGGTCAACCTCGGGATGGCGCCTGGATCAGCCACAGGATGTTCTTTTTCAGTAAAAGTCTGATGACGATGGGAATGCGCTGAGCTGTGCTAGACGGGGTAGCCTCAACACGCAGGGCTCCCACAAGTAACCCCGCGGGCAGCTGGGGGCCCTGCCTGAGCAGAGCACGCCCTGCTGGTAGGCTCTTTCGGAGCCACTTAAACCCCCAGAGTGAAGTGAAGCCATGTTTTAAGTCTGTCCTCCCACCACTTCCTCAACCTGCAATCTTCACCACCTCCAGACCGGACTTTGGAGTCTTCAGAGAACATCCGCCTGTCTGTCCATGTGGTGTTCCTGTCCATCCCATGCCCAAGAGAACTGTCCTCCCCTCCTCGAGCTGGCCTGACCCGTCAGTACCCGTGCCCCTGCCTTCCAGATGCCTTTCCCGGGCCACCGTGTTAACATCCTCTTCCTACTCTAATAGAACTTAGCGTCTATACAGCTCGCGTGCATGGATCCCACCAGGCCGGTACTTACGTATTGTGGGCACATCAAAAGCTAGACCGGCCAGCATAATAATTCACACAGACTTCTCTCAGACTGAACTTTTTAAAAGGTCAGAAGTCAAAACCTGTTAAAAAATTTATCTCCTTTCTATGCTGTTAGATTTCCATATGGGACTGTGTCTGTGGAGGCTGAGGTAGGATGTCTGCTATCAAGAGAGCCTTCAGGTGCAAGTCCGGGCATTCCCTGAGGGCTAAGTCGTCAGACTCTCTAAGTATGCTTATGTTAACTTCCTAGAGAAGCCGGATCCCAGAGTGAAGCAACATATGAAACACACGTCTATGAAGTCAAGGTCGCATTTGTGTCAGAGATGCCTCGGTGCCAAGCCACTTAGTGATGGTCTTGGAAATCTGCTGGAAATGCACATGCAAAATAGTTTGCAGGGACTTGCAGGGACAGTACCATGTGGTGCTGAGAATCCTTGACTGTTGGAGCAAAGTTAGACCAGAGTTTGAAATGCGGCTCCGCCATTCAGAAACACGTGGATGTTGGCAGCTGTAAAACGATCCTTATCTGTGTGGTAGGGACATTTGTAGGAAGCACTAAGGAAACACTTGATTCGTTCCCTCCCCCTCACCCCCTCCCTTTCAGATGATAGGAAAAGACAAAAGTGGACTCCTTCCTTCTTCCCCACCCTTCCAGGACTTGGATACAAAGTTTATATTTTATGTATTTTAAAGGCTATAATTTTAATTTTACCACCAGAAGAATTTTCATTGCCTTATAACTGTGTTCACTATGAATCACTTATGAAGAAAAATATTCTAGTGGGAAGAGAGTGCTACAAAATGCTTTAAACCAACTGAGATGGACATTACCAATGATCACCTATATTTGGTTCTCCTGTCAGGGGAGGGATTGCACATCCCAGCCCCCTTGCAGGTAGCTGGGGTCACAGGACCAGAACTAATCCTAACAGAGATTTAAGAATCACTAATTTACTTTTTCCGGGGAAAAAAAAAAAGTTGAATCTGCCTCAACTTTATTATGAATTCTACATATATTCTAGAAGACTTGCTTCAACATATCCTGACCCGCTTTCTCTCTTGGACAGGCATGATATTGACCCACACTAGGTCTGAGGCATAGAAAATTCCACAAAGATTTGTCTTTACAAACATCTTGAAACTTCATCTTCAGTTTGTCAGTGTGCAGGCTTCCCAAGTCCAGTGTGTGGAGACGGAGCACAGCAGCTGCCTCCAGCTGATCCTAAGATGATGGGGCAGCAGTCTGTCCCCCTGTAACGTCCTGCTGCAAAATTTCAAGGTTTTGTGAAGGCAGAAGGAACTGTTTCAAAGCAGAACTGTCACCGTCATAACTTGGTTGAGCAGACATTCCCAGAAGATCTAGGAGTGCCATGTGATGACTATAAAGGAAATAGAAATGACTTTCATTCAATGGCAGAAATTCCCAGGGAATGCATTTTAGAAACTTTTCTTCTAAAACAAACAGATTCAGCAGTTGGGTTCTTTCTTTCTTTTGTCTACTCAATTGCTCATCACAATGAATTGGACCACGATCACATTCTGTACAAGTTACTCAAAACATGTTTCTAAGAGAGACAAAATCTCGCGAACTGAACAAACTCGTGGAAACACAGTAGTACTGAGTGAATTTATTAGTTTCCGAACAGTAATTAAAAAAAGATTATTTTAAATGGAAATACGTTTCCTAAGTGCTCATTACTTTTAAAGCCCACCTTTGGGGAAGCCACAGAACTATTAGCAGTTACAAATCCTGCCATGACAAAGCAGAATAAAACACAGTTGTGCCAGCACAGAATTTTGATTTAGAATCAAAACCGTCCCTTGTTCATGAAAATCCTTATATAGACACCTCAGCCAGAGCAACGGTGAAAGGGAAAAATTGCCCACATATGGCAATCAGTTTCGACACGAGGCTCATCAATAGCCCCGTCTTTCACAGGCACATCATTATCTATCTGATCTGCCAAATCTGATCCTTAACAACATTGTCTTCGGAACAGTTGACATACCCTGGAAAAGTCTGTCTTGTAAATCACAAAGAAGGATGACAGGTTTCACAGATTTCATCAGCGATAAAAAGAAGGGAGGCATAAAGGAACAGATACAAGGATATTTACACTTCCTGTCACCACGATCTCAATGAACTAAATGTATTTCGAAGGCAAAAAAAAATCTCCATACCCCAATTTTTATTGAGACCAAGGAGGAAACCACTGACTTGAGCTATTTATCTCAGCTCCCAACTAAATTGAATTTTTGAAATGTAAAGACAAATGATCAGGCAAATGGCAAGATTTTACAGTATAAAAAATTGTGGGGAAGATTGAATCAGGGCGGCAGACTAGTCAAGCTGTAGCTTTTCCCTCCTATCCCAAATCCATAGAAACAACAACAAAAGATTTTTAAAAGGTAAAGGAATCTACAAGTACTGCCAGATAAGGAGAAGTATCCTCCATGGACTAGCCACTACAAGGAATCCCTGAAAGCAAGAGAACAACTGAGAGCAGATAGGTGGAAAGAAACCACAGCTCACTCAAGGAAAGGATTTGCTAAAAATGAAACCAGGGACATTCAAAGCTCATAGGTGGCTAATGCCTGGAGCCAGAAACACCAATGGCAACAGACCTCATGCGTTAGAGCAGGCTCCTGCAGAAGCAGCCATCTGGCCAACCCCTCCATACTTCTACTCGCTGCCTTGGACCGGGCAGAGACAGCACAGTATCTGCCCCCAGATGCAAGCAGTGTGAGCGCTAAGTTCGGAGAGGCCTGGGAGTGTGCCCAAGGCAGACCAAGGAGCGCTCACATCCAGAGACAGGCTGGCACAGGCTCATCCTGCCCTTCCCTGCCATGGGTCTTTAGAAGAGTTTAGAACTTTAGAAGATTAATTAATATCCTCAGAAAATACAAGAATGACCACACACTGCCACACATACACACACACACACAAATAGAGATCCTGGAAATTAAAATTGTCATCACTGAAATTAAAAGTTCAACTGATGGGCTGAACGCTGAATGGGTACAGCTGAAGAGCAACTCATTGAGCTGGAAGATCCAGTTAAGTAGTTCTTCTAGAATGTAGCACAACAGAGAAAAGCTAAGGGATATATAGAAAACAGGAACAAAAGGTCAAAGATCTCCCAAATAGAGGAATTTTAGAAGAACAGAGAAGGTGAACAAAGGAATAATAACAGCAAAGACAGAAAAAAAAATTGCCCGGGATTAAAGAGATGATGTCTCTGATTGAACAGGACTAGTAGAAGACACACTCCTAAACATCGTGTGAATTTTTAAAGCACCTAGGATAATGAAACAACTCAAAATAATTACATAAAAGGGGGGAAGGGACTCTAATTAGAATTCCAATACAATCAAGGCATCTGGATAAGTGTTTCACTCTAATGGTCATGAGCCCACAGAGGAGACCTTCCTTTCCACCCAGCCTCTGCGACCACTCTAGTACCATCCATACTGGTACTAACAGCTGGTCACCCAGGCCTCAGATCTCCAGCCACTTCTGTAAACCATGGAAACACAGGTGTTCAGATCATACCCTGGACCTCGAGATCTGGAAGTGAGCCATTAAATCCTTCTCTGACTACAAACCCCGAGCCGATCACCCTTCCCATCAAACAGGGTTTTGGCCTCCTCAGACTTGCTGTCCTTTCACCTCACACCGTTCTCCCATGCAGTCAGGTTGGCACTGCTGTTTCAACTTCCTTCCCCAATTTGCCTGGATCCCAAGATAAATCTCTTGAACCTTGCATTAGGAGCCTCCTTTAATTTTCCACAAAGGCTTGTGCCATGTCTACCAATGAACTCCCCACTAGACTCAATCTACTCCATCACAAATGGCCTAGCCCCTGGGCTACTGAGCCCATTTAAACATGGCACCACCATGTTAACTGACTCCACTGCAAATATCCGATCTCCAGCCTCACCTGGGTCCTGGATGGTCTCAAAACTCTCTGAAAATTCTTTCTTCACCTCTAGTCAGTTCCTGGGTCCGTTCTTCAAAGATACGGCCCAAATCTCCACTATTCTTTCAAAGTTCTCTAGCTGTCCCCAGCTCCCCTTAGTAATAAATGACAGTATATGATCAGGCTTTTCTCAAATATATTTTGTATGCAATGATATACTTTATTTTTTTATCTTTTTTTTGATTCTAATTTTTTTTCTAACATCTTTATTGGAGTATAATTGCTTTACAATGGTGTGTTAGTTTCTGCCTTACAACAAAGTGAATCAGTTATACATATATATATGTTCCCACATCTCTTCCCTCTTGCATAATGATATACTTTAAATGTTAAGATAAAATAGGTTAGAAAAAACATTTTTCAACCTAAAAGAATCAGATATCATCACCTGTACTTCTAAAGTCAATTATTCCCTCCAACTGTACTTCATCCTACCAGTTACCCTCTGCCTGAAACCCCCTCCTATTTTGGCTTCCACATCACTCTCTTGTTTTTCCTCCTACTTCTGACTATAACCCCTTTATCTCCTTCACCAGCTCCTCTGCCAACAGGCCAGATCTCTTCCTTTTCACTATAACATGCTCCCTAGGTGACCGCATCCACTCCCACAGCTGCATTTATTAGTGTCCTATGCTGATGACTCCCTCATTACACCCAATAACCCAGGCTCAAATATCCCATGGCTTACACTCATCTTTACCAGAGGCCTCCTACATACCTCAGCCTCAACACATCAAATCAAACTTCTATTCACCTACTTCTCTGCATTCCTTTTTTGGTTTACAGAAATACCATCCACTTAGTTTTCCAAGAAAGAAAAATTAAGTCACCTTTCACATTTCCTCTTCCTTGACCTTTATACCCAAGTCACCAAGTTCAGATGATTTAATCCAAAATGTATCTCAGTGTGTCCCTCACTCTTCATTTCCGAAGTCATTACATCTCTCTCACCTGGACCCTCCACCTGATATTACATGTATCTACACCTGTGAGAGTCAACCTGGGCTGCACATTAGAATCACCTGGGGAACTTATGAAACTCCTAATGCTCAGAGCACACCTCAGGTCAATTATATGAGAGTCTCTGGGACTGGGATCTAGGCAACAGCATATGTTTACAAGACTCCACAGGACTCCAGTATGCAGCCAGATTTTAAAATTTTCCAGACATGAGCCCACAGACTGAAAGTGCATACTGAATACTAAGCAAGAAAAATAAAACCAAATTTTAAAACTAAACAAGTAAAAGTGAAACTGACCTCGAAGATGAAGGGAAAATCATGAAAAAGCTCCTGGAGAGAAAAGACAGATTATCTACAAAGGAAAGAAAATTACACTAATAGCAGACTTGTTGTCTGCAACATTAGATGACAGAAGACAACAAGTTAAAAAAATCTTCAAAGTGGTGGGATTAGCAGGGAAACTGTGAACCTAGAATTCTACGGCCTGCTAAATTGTTCTTCAAGGATGAAACAGACTTTTGCAGACACACAAAGCTAAGACTCTACTATTCACAGACCATCACTGGAAGAACTACCTTACAAAGAATATATGTCATTATGCAGGTAAGTGAGCCGAAAGATTAGAGAAGTATTTAATGATGTTGACCAAGTCTGGATTCCACCTAGAAAACAGATGTGTGAAGTAGAGGCACCACTGAGAGGTTCCAAAGGCCTTAGTGAAGGTAAAACAGTTCAGTGCAAACAAATGAAGATTATAATAAAAGTATTACCAGGGTTCTTGCTAGCTAATTTTAATTATTTGCCTGTGCTTTCATAGAATTTAAGTTTCAGTTTTCAACTATTCAATTTTTAAAACTTTAAATTTAAAAGCCAGGAAGCACTGCCAATATAGCAGTATTAAAAGATGTTTAGGCTTCCCTGGTGGCGCAGTGGTTGCGCGTCCGCCTGCCGATGCAGGGGAACCGGGTTTGCGCCCGGGTCTGGGAGGATCCCACATGCCGCGGAGCGGCTGGGCCCGTGAGCCATGGCCGCTGAGCCTGCGCGTCCGGAGCCTGTGCTCCGC
>NC_041215.1:29264997-29282652 GCF_002837175.3 Physeter macrocephalus
ACACACCCACACACACACACACACACACACACACACACACACACACACACACACATACACACACACACACACACACACACACGATGTTTACCACTTACACTGCAAAAAAAAAAAGATGTAATATATTTATACACTTATCAAAATATCAAAACAATTTTATTTTTGTCATAAATATCTTTTCTTGTTTTCTAGGTGATATGCAAATAATTTAAAAACTCAAAGTGATAATCATTCAATTCCTGTAACACTACACTTAGTTTCCTTCATTATTTCTGAATAAATTCAACACCCATGTTAATTTTAATAAATTAATCCTCAGTAATATAATTCTGAGATTAACCACAAGGATGGAAAAAAGACTCTTAATCAAGATGAAAATTATATATTTAATACATCTTGCTTTAAACAGCAAATTTCAAAGTAAACACATCATAGACCTTATAACTTATTAAAGATTTATAGTGCTTACAAAGTTGATCCTAAAAATATACCTTATTTGTTCTAAATGAATAACATTATATGGAAGATAGAATAATAAATTACAGTAGTATGTTTACCACCACTATAGTTAAGATTGTGTACATATATTCAATAGGAAATCCTCTTAGGATTTTCACACTTTCAGCCTTAAAACATAAGAGCAGATTAAAGTTTGGCAGACAAGATCTCAGTCTGACAGAAATGGTTTTAAAATCAAAACTGGAAAAATATCTAGTTGACATATTAAGAGAGCATGTGCGCGCGCACACACACACACACACACACTCTCCCTCACTCAATCCTACACACACACACATACACACCCCTCCAGAGTAAGCAGATTTCACCCTTGTGTATCAGACAATTGCCATCAGTTTCAAAAATAAAAACTGGGGGAAAAGGTTAACTAAGACTATGTTTAAATCACACTCAAAAGGCTCTAGTTGTTGGAAAAATATGCACACAACTGTTACCAGGATCTTTACCATGCACAATATGCCATCCCAATACATTCTTAAACAACACATTCTTGAACTGTTCATTAATGGGCACATGGATACATAAGAAATTATGTGCCCATCCACTCCTCGGATGCAATCCACTGACAATCAATCAATCATATGAAGCAGCCCAGCTCAAATGGTTCGCTTTACAGAACCCAACAGATTATAGAACCCAAGATCATTAGAAACTTCATTTTGACCTGTTCAGGACTTCTTATGTGTTCCATGTGCAAAAGCAGTGGAATACTGTACTGCAAATGACAGTTAATATCACTTAACACTTTGTGGCACTCCAGAAGGTCATTTTGTAATTGTAAAACATATTTACTCTAGTTAAATTTTTCAATGGTCCTTACTTTTAATTCTATGTATTCTTCCAGATTTAGACTCAAAACAATTTGATGCTGATAAACTCTCCTGATGATCACTTTCACCTCCAGTAAAATCTGTTAAAACAAAAATTACTCTTTGGACTCTCTCCAGTAATGCAGGTATGAAAATGTTCCCTGGAAGTTCTTTCTCATCATATATTAAAACACCCAAAGCTCTCTGAGACAACATTAAAATAGAAACTAACCACACATTAGGGCAGCCATAACTCGTACTGCTATATATTAGAAAAATAAAAAGGCACAACAGTAAGCAAAAGAGAATATACCACTTTCCATTTGCTTTTTTTTTTTTTTTGGCTTTCCTCATATTTTATTTCAGTAGTTTATAAATTGTTCAAAGCATTCTTATACTCTGCATGACGATAACTGAATATTTTGGCACATCAACATTGTGATACAATATATGGTATGTCTAAAAAATTAATTTAAAAATTTCATCTATTAATCAACATGTTTTTTAATGTATTGCATATATATTTTACAGTTATTTAAGTCAAATACATAAAGGTTTGTACTTGATTTACAGATGAAGCAATCACAGATTGCAGTAACATATGTATGCGTGTATATATATGTATATGTGTGTATATATATACACACACCAATTAAGGGAAAAACTGCGTCCTGGCAATTTTATAGTCCGAAGTAGTGTTGGTATAGCTATCATTTACATGCCCTTTTCGTCTTGCTTTTCTGTACAAAAGATATGTTTTTGCCTTCTTCATTCTTGATGAAATTTTTCTGCGATAACTTTACATTCATACTGTAAAAATTAAAAGGTTAACAGATTAATGTTTATTTTGAATAGCAATTTCCATATAAACTGTAAAGGTCTAAACTTAATAGTTTATTAACATATGCCCACTTTATTCCTCAAAGAATCTGAGAGTTATACAACTATTAGGATTAAATGACAATTACGAAAGGAAAAAAGAAATTCGCATTCTAGAACTGAAAGGGGCATAGCCAAAAGCAGGGAAAAAATGATATTTCTACATTACAAGCCAATGACAACAGTACATGATTTAGATCAATCCTAGAATATGAAAGGAAGCAAAATAAATTTCTTTGTGTGCTCACTAAGGCATATTAGCAAAGGAAAGGTCATGAACTTAAGGACAGGACTAATATTGTGAATTCAGATAATATTTTTTCAAATAACTTTAAAATTGAAAGGAAAAAATCCACTATATTAGCAAAAGCTTCTGGTCAAAACGGTATTTTGAAAGGACAGCTATTAATATGTCTACCTATAATTCAAAATAAAGTAAACCAATGGATTTAGGATAATTGGGTGGCTAGACTACCAAAAAGACAGCAATGTAAACCACTTAATTCTCTCAGCTGGCTAAAATGGTAAAAGTGACAGCACTTATTCATGAAACTGCTGTGGCATCTGAATGCCAGTCCCTGACCTTTGCCATCTCTGACTGGGCTTATCAACAATGTCCTTTTCCTTCTTTTTTTTTTTTTTTGCGGTACGCGGGCCTCTCACTGTTGTGGCCTCTCCCGTTGCGGAGCGCAGGCTCCGGACGCGCAGGCTCAGCGGCCATGGCTCACGGGCCCAGCCGCTCCGCGGCATGTGGGATCCTCCCGGACCGGGGCACGAACCCGCGTCCCCTGCATCGGCAGGCGGATTCTCAACCACTGCGCCACCAGGGAAGCCCCATGTTCTTTTCCTTCTTAACTAAAATGATCAAACATCTTGATTTGCTGGAGATAGTCCTAATTTATATTTATTGTAGCAACACAGTTATAAGCAGCGCTTCTTCTCACTTTTAAAACTGTCCCTTTTTCATGGAGTAGAAACGTATAGATTAGTAAAATAAATTAATTAATTAATAAAAATTGGAGGATAAATCATATTACCCTGTCCGTAACACATTTTAGCTTTTCTATCCAGTGGTTCTTTCCATTTTTAATACACTTGTGATTAAATTCTTCCAAATGACTTATTCTATTGCTGTATGGAGAAAACTTGTCTTACATCTCAGTAACAGAAAGGTAAGTAAATAAGCACGAGCTTACCATTGCCAGCTGTCGACCGATGTTTCCCATTGTTATGCCTCCAGCAAAAAATATACATGGTAACCAAGAGCGAACATAGAGAAAATCTGGAGATGTATATCTAGAATAATAGAAATATTTTTAACAACTCACAAAGGAAGTACAATGACACTTATTAAGATAATTACAATGGAAATAAGTTACTCTGTAGATTAAAGTGGCTAATGCAATTTTAAAAATCTCAATTCTGAGATTTTAGGAAACAAGCACCAAAAAGAATACTTACTGATAAACACCATTATAGACTAGCAGTTGAGTGACCAAAGTTGCCAAGAAAGCAATTCCTATTCCAAGGCCAAAACCACTCCTAGATCTATCAAAAGTCCACCACAGTCCAATGGATAGTGCAGCCAGTGTGAGAGACAACTGTATGTTGTTATCAAAATCCACTTTCTGAGATCAGTGTTAAAGAGTCATCTTAAAATTTGTAACCAAATAATATCACCTGTTCATTTTTCTAAAATAAAAGATGTTAATGTTGAGAAGGGAAGAGACTGCGTAGTCTAGAGTGCATTCAGGTTTTTAATACAATATACGAGACTAGGGAGGATTAAAACTATTTCCGATATGTACTAAAGACGCACAGAGGGCATGATACTTCACTAATAGATCTCACTGACGTGCTAATCTCTCCCCAAAAATGGCAGTGTATACATTGCCGATTATCAGATCAGATCCATTATTTAAGAAATGCTTTCCTTGCAAAAAAATGTAACTAGAAGCCTCAAAACACAAGTATTGCTAAAGGAACACACTTCTGCCAAAAAGGAAACCCATATTACTTCTCAAACAGGTTTAGAATTCCTTGAGAATCATACAGGAACTTGAAAATAGAAGAGCTGACAGCTATTTAACAGGGTACCACATTCTCTATGTGATTTACTGACAGACACATTTTATAATAATGCAGTTCAGAAACACGAGTACCAAGGACACACTATCCCTTTCTATTATGTCAACTGTTCTAGTTTTAATTTGTTGAGGATAAAGCCTTGAAGTGAACATTATCTTGCAACCTGCCAAGCTATTTTGGTGCCTGAGACTTTCTGGTATAGGACAGTTTGCTCAAATGATGTTTTATTTCCGTCACCTACTTAAGCACCTATTCACAAATGTACAGCCCTTTTCTACTTCAAAATCTCTGGGCAAAACGAAGCTTTATAAATTCAATTTTCTCATTTCTTTGCTAGAGGATTACACTAAAGGAATTAATTTCAAGTGTCATTAAAAGGGCATTATCTATGTCCCAAAGGCCACATCTTGGCTCTATATCCAGCTCCCCAGAGGATACTATATATCTTGCCAAACTGGCCATGCTGCAACTACAGAGAAGAGAGGGGAAGTTCCAAAAATACATATAAAACCATTTTCCACTTCCTTTAACACCCTGCTGTTTACCACTATTCCCCCCTCCTACCCAACCAGCGGGTATCCTGAATACCCAGACTGCCATTCTTGGTCAGTCCTTGTTTAGGCTTGATTTATCAAGAGACCTATAGTCTATGGTATGCTTTCTGAAAAAGCTTTTATTCTTTAGTGAGTATTATACCTCAAATTCCAAAGAAACACTTGTGCACTCTGATTTCTCTATGCAATAAACATTCTTGTAAAGACTGGAATTTGACATTAACTGGGTTCTATCTTTGCTGACTAAATTAACTTTGCTAAGAGTCAAAGCAAAATAAGGAGGCTTCTAGGGTACAGGTAAACCATCAATCTTAAAAATAGTACAATGTGATTTTCTAAAGTCTAAGTAACCTAATATTAAGTCTGTGTTGTATATTTTGTAAACATTTTGGATTCTGCTTAAAGGATGAACAGAATAGCTAAGATGGCTATATTTAAGGATTTCACTGAGAGGAAGAAAAGAATGACCAAAGTAAAGAATTTCAATTAGATATATAAGTCTTTTTAATTCCAGAAAAGGTTATTTAAATTACTCAACTTAAAAATGCCTGAACTGTCTAGGATAGAAAGGTCTAATCCACCAGACAAAGACGAATTTACATACTTGTGGGGCTCCTGGGTAGGAGAAGGAATGTTCCTAGACTCGAGTCAGGATCTCCAGGGTCTGGCCTCAGCTCTGGAGCAGCCTTGCAGTATGTATGACTTAGCAAAGTACCAAACCTCTCTAGCTTTCACTTCTCTTATTATCTTTATAAAGAAAATGTGGAACTAGGGGATTTCTAAGTTTTCTTCTAGATATAATATTCTACGAGTCTACCTTTTTTAAAGTCCTCCTAACCACTAGATTTGTTTGTTATAAAATCCTAATTCTCAAAGATTTCACCAAACTAAACATGTTGGGAAACTCTTTAAGACAAAAGGGTAAAAAACAAAATAATAAGAGCCACTGAGGGACTTCCAAATTCACAGATCTCCAAGAGCCAGTGCAACTAGGAACAGAAAGGTAGACGTGCTTTCAGAATCTAGGACCCTGCTTCTTTCCTTGTTTCCTCTTCTCCAGCTTCTCCAAAACACCTCAATACATGCTGTTAGAGACGCTGGAATCTCCTTGCCCCGTGACCCACACTCTCTCCAGCTAACTGCCAGCCCTGCGCCCAGCGCAGAGTTACAGGAGGAAACCTCGGGCAGCCTGAGTCACACATCTTCTCTTCCCCAAAGGGAAGGCTCCTGCCACCTCCATCCTCTAAGCCATCTCTTCCAGAAAAGGGAAGACTGAACTAGCATTTCCCAGATCCTCTTCTACAAAGGGAAGTTGGGAGGTCAGCGGGGCGGGGAGGAAGTGGGGAGGATGACAGGATAAAATCCTTATGAGGGCAAAAACTTTCGTTCTGGGGGTAGACATTTTTTTCTGGGGGGTAGAAGCAGAGGAGAGGTGGGAAATAGAGGCTACCTTATCCTTCTAGCCAGGACACTATGAAAATACTCATTAATCACTAAATTAAAATATCAAAATCCTCAAAATGATCCAACTTTAAAAATTTGTAACTTAGGAAAAAAAAGTTCTTTTTGGCCACAGTCTAAGTTGGCTATTTCTGCCTCTGCCACTTTTAAGAACATTTATGTGGTTTGTTGGTGTTGATTAAAACCAATAAATAAGTCTTTAAAATATATATATACATATATATATATTCTTCAAATTAAAAACAAAACAGAACAAAAAACCAGCCAGCACCTGAAGCCACCAGATGTCCTTACTGACAAATCTCAAATGAAGAGAGAAAAGAAATTCCTTTGAAAATGTATCTGTTTCAATGCTAGTTACCAAAACTAGATGGAGGTAATCAAGTAAGCTAATTTTAAAAAACCACGTAAATTTTTTAAGTGTGTAAAGTTCTGAGTGATATCGAAAAATAGGGATTGAAATGAAAGGCTATACCCCACACTGTAATTGCATAGGTGCTCCCATGATCCTTCAACAATGCGGAGTGCATTCTTTTTATGACTAAGTGGGCATATCACAATTTGACAACAGTGAAGTTGCGAGGGACTGTTTAACCTTTGGTTTGTCAAAAGCTGCTTTGTTATTACGCATTTCATTACAGCAGGAAGGATACAGCGCTGGCATGATTTATACCAACAAAGACGGCTACACACCGCATTACACTGGACCACTCTCTTTTAAATTTATGTGGTTCTCCTAGATGCCTGTCAATGCAGGGGTATAATAACCCGATCACGGCTGTGGGGAAAAAAAGGGAAAAAATTAAGTCATCTCCAATGGTATACAGGCAAAACTTAAGCTAAGAGTCACAACAACCATCATAAGCATTTGAAAGATTCTCTAGAAAAGCTTTTCAACTTACTTATCATTAATCGTTGATATTTTAAACTTACCTTCCAAAAGAAAAAAAAGTGAGGATAACACCATCAAAGACAGCATTGTAAATGAGTACAACAGTACTCTAGATTATAATAGGCAAAACACTACTTCAGCGTATGATTCAGAATTTAGCAGATTGGACTAGATGATTCACGCTACTTTTCTACTGCTAATATCTCTGAGACTTGGAAAGCATCAAAGCAGTTGGCAGTTAAGCAATGTTCTCTCTAAGCTATATAACCATGAAGCATGCTACGAAATGTCACAAATCTAAAGAGAATCTTGAAGTGTAAACACGTACAAGTTCATCATATACATTCTGTTAGATGGCTATAGCTGTCCTGCTACACATACAATCCTTGTCCCCCCAGCGTCTTGTCTCACTCAGTCTCTTGTGTCTAGTGCCTTGTCCTGACAACTCCCTTCCAACCTGGCCCTCAAATGAGACTCTAGGTCAGACTGTCAAAGCAGGGAAACTTGCAACAGAAATCTACTTGTAAGACTCATTCTGCAAAGGACAATAGAGGAAACATGGTCTACAGAATTATATATTTTCAGTTAAAATTTAAATCCACTGTTAAAAGATCAGAAGAAATCTTTTTAGTATATTTCTGCATTTTGGAAAGAACATTTTGAATACTAATGATGCAATTAATTAGTATGAATAACTCAATTTTTAACTTAAATACTTGTCAAACCTCAACATTTTATTCATTCACTGGGAGAAGATTTTAAATGCTAAGTTAGCCATTAAAAAAAAAGAGTATTTCATGAACCAAAACATTCTTCAACAAGTTTTAAGGAAAATATACTTCTACAGATTAAATTTAACAGGAAATAGCTGGGCAGCTTTAATTTGCTAATCTTCTTAAAAAAAGTATGTTTATGCTGCCATTTGGTAATAAAAACACAACTGTCACATCAGTTGAAAAGTATGTTTAAAATGTCCAGTATTACCTATGATGTATCATGAAATTATTGTACCCAAACCTATGCCTGAGGGGTTGGAAGCCCCTGCCTGGCCTGGTACTGGCTAGCTCTATCTCACAAACAATGCATTCAATCTTAAAGCAAAAACAGAAATCAATTAATATCAAAAATCAGAGGCTAGCAGACCAATGGAACAGCATGAAAACCAGGCTACACCATCACCCTTTCATCTGGAGTGGAGATGCTGCAATGATGCAGACATTTTCTAATCCGCAAAACTGAAAGTGCTCTTCTGATTAGGCTTTTGCTGAGGATAGATGGTTCACAGACCATCAAGACATTAACAACAAACTTCAGCAATGCAGAGCTCCAACAGCTACTAGTAAATTTAAAAGTTTCAAATTATATTCCTATTTAAAAGGTTCTGCTCTAAAATCCTGTGAGATTAACTGACAGCATTTCCAAATTTCTACAAAATTAAAGTGGCAACAAGCATGCCTAACAGTTGAAATATATCTAAATGAATATTACCTCTTTTTTGTTCTCAAGGGGTCATGAAACGGGCAGCTCATGTGTCATCCCTCACTCTCTCTCTCTTTCTTTCTTCCCTTTGCCTTGTTGCTGAGGAAATCAACTAAGATCAGATATTCCAAGTCAATTTTCCTCAGCAGCTGATGCCATAAGTAAAGAATTATCACATAGAGAGTACTGACGTGTGTGCAAAGATATAAATAAGTAAAATTGACTGTATTTTTATGCATGTGATGTCAGACTCACACATGAGAGACAACTGAGGAGAGAAAGCAAAAACACAAAAAGCAATTTAAACTGCCATGCTGCCAACCTTGGGATTTGCCAATAAAAATCAAATCCACTGAGTATGCATGGTTCTTGGACGCTCACTGAGAGGGAGAATTCGAGGGAGCCTGTCACTTCGCATTAAACGTCTTCTTTCTTTCCTTTAAATAAAGGCCTGGCAGAGTCTGAGAGCAACATCTACAGCACGGTGAGGCTGCACTGTTGAGAGCTCAGCAGAAGTATGTCTGGCCTTCTTGTCCTCTTCCTCCACTTTCTTATTTTAACAAGAGAGACCGTTAAAATCACGCCTGTGTAAAATCATATGCAAACACAGTCCTGCTTAATCAGATGGTTCTCTGATGCAAAAACCACATTTCTTGGGACATATTTCAGTTATTTCCCAGTGACTAGTTGAAGGGTGCCAAGACCAAAAACAAGAGAAGTTTGTAAAACGTCAATATTAAGTCATCATTTTTCATGGTCATGTTTTTAATGCAGTGCTGCACTAAAAGAGACAATTAAATCAAACATTTTTCAAGGAAAAGGGGCTGAAAAAGCACAACCACTGAATGAGATATACTTTCATGGAAAACTACGACAGGATAAGCAATGTGTTCATCCAACAAATACTTAAACCTCCATAATGTGTCTAGTTCTTGGTATTTACTGGGGATTTAAAAAGGGAAAATGAGTAAGACATGACCCCCGTCCCAAAGTGACCCCAGAAACAATTAAGTAAAGTGTTAGGGGCAGCACTGACAGGGCCCGGGGGTCCAGTCTTCTCCTGGTGTGTGCCGAGGGGAAGCAGGGTGCGAGCGTGTCAGGAAAGCTTCACAGAAAAGGTGACCCTTGAGGCAGGAGTGTTCAGCAGGTGAGTGGTCTGGAAAGGGCTTTCTAATCAAAGGAAAGCATTTGAGGAAAAGCACAGACAACAGAAAATACCTGGTATCATCTGGAAACTGGAAACTTAGGCGGAAAGGGAGTTTCGGGTCCAGAAAGAGTCTGAGAAGGATACAAGTTGGCGGGGGCCATATCACAGAGACTTGCCCCACAGTCACTGGGAAAATAACACCATCACACTTGTGCCAGAGAGAGGGCCAATCGTTCTTCCAGCAGTGAGTGTACAACACAGGACAGGAGAGGAGGGACTTGGGGTGCAGGGGGGACAAAATCAGAGGCAGAAAAAAAAAAGACTGAAAATTCCAAGCAGAGCGGTTGAGGGCCTAGACCAAGAAAGAGACAAGGGAGAGATGTAAAACTTGGAAACCAGATGTGGGCAGTGAGAGACAAAGGGAGGAGCCTTCTAAGACTCTCCAGGAATTGGGTGACTGACTGACTGCATGACTCAACAGAAAAGATCTGTTTGTTTTCATTTTTAAATTAGATATTAATTTGACTCGTGATTTGTTAGTCAACTTCTCCGGTTATTTTATCCACACAATCTTTTTTCTCCTATTTATTCTTCAGAGAGATTCCTTTGTGGCTCTCAATCACATTCAAGAGGTTCTTAACTCCAATTCCAATGCACTGCACACATAAAGAAGTTAACCAACTTGAAACACCAAACATTATTAAACTAAAAATAGAGAACCAGGAAAAGGAAAATGGGATCAAAAGGAGTTTATCAGAGTTCTCTACTAGTTGTCCCTCCAGAAGCACCACTAGCAAATTTTCCAGCACTGGGTTTACATGTAGAAAGTGGTGATTCTGGAGATCCTCCAGAAGGTAGCTGCTCAGTCTACAAATATTAATTGGACAGGAAGATCAAAGGACAATTATCAGTTTTTCTGATTTAGGATGATAAGAGCTTTGAAATTGCACACCAACACATATACACAAAAACATATACATACCATATACACATGCAAACTGTACACACTGTTTCTTACAGCATTTACTTTTTTTCCTTAATATTTTCCCTAAAATTGGAGGGGGGCAGCAATTATGCAAGAGTCCATTTTCCATCTTTGGCAACTTCCACAAACCTAGTATCCTCACCCCCACCTACTAAACACCATGACCTACCCAACATCAACAGCAGCATTAACTGGAATCTCCATTCCCCAAGGCCTCTCTCCTTTCATTTGCTGGGCACCTCATAGAATGCACTGCTTTCAGAAGAAACACTTAAGCAAGAAACCAAATCCTCCACATGAAATGATATGAGGTTAGGTTTGTAAGTGTGACAAGCCTAGTGGCTGGGAGAAGGTAGGAAAGTAGGGACAAAGTGACCAAAACGTAGCATTAACATTACAAGTTTTCCTCCCTAAATGTGAGTTTGTGGCAAAAGTGCCCATATCACAGGCAGAGATGTAACCCCTGTTCCTCTCCATAATGGAGGTAGAATGAAACCTCAGCCAAGTTCTCCTACCCTAGCCCAGAATGTGTAGCACAGGCCAGTGTACTCCATCCAAGCCTGGCACTTAGTCTGGAAGGTTCAAGAGAGATACCTAATAGAGGGAAGGATGAGTGGCTCCCCCTGACCCCTTCCCCAGCATGTGATGTTTCACCTAGCCACACCAGTCCTTGGCTCTGGAACCCTGGACTCAGTGATATCCTCTCCTTATCTGTTTCCTCATCCCCCCAAAATAGGCACAATGCAAACATCTCACTCCCAACGCTGCCCTACAGATCCCTGGGCTTAAGGGACGTGCCCAGAACATTAGTAGACATTCAATAAGCAATAATTTCCCTCCCTTGACCTTCCTTTTGTCTATTCTGAAAAGACATGTTCTTCCAAGTCCTGAAAAGCTTCTATTAGTAGAGAGACAGCAGCTCTACCATAGGAGAAAATAAACAAAGAAGTAGAAAAAGTCATTGGGAAAACTTTTTTTCTTCTGAACTTAAATGAAAGAAAGGAAAATACATGAGGACTGGTAGACACAACAGAGAATAATAAAACATAATTGATGCTTTGTCTGTTTGGACTATGTTGCCTTGTTCTCTCAGAGAATAACAACAGCTCTGGGGAAACTAAGAATCATCACCTTTACAAGTTCTCTTTTAATGTGAATACTGTAATAGTGAGACATCAATATATAAACCACGCTGAAACCTTACCACGAAAATGCCCTTCAATCCACGCAATGGGATTATGTAACTGTCCAATAAGTTTCACAGGGACATTTTAAAATGTCTCACACCTAACTCCTCACTGTTGGCCCTCTAGCTCTAGGACGGAAATCAAGGAGGATCTACATTATATTGCAAGGTAGTTATGTATATTAGGTGTGAAACATCAAATGGACATTCATAAAAGCACTTTTCTCTCTCAATCAGAATTATCTTCTACCACATGATTATGGCTTCCTTCTATTACTTTATATATAAAATAGTATCAATCTATTGGTCTCATTAGAAAAAGCTGAAGAGCTAGCCATTATGGAAGCTCATCATCAATACAGCATTCTGAAATGCTCCACTTTATCCAATACACACTGTCCACCAAAAAAAAGATCTAAATAGGATAATAACGATTTTAAGCAAAGAGAATCTACCTTACTGATCTCTTTAAGGATCTATTATTCTGAATGTATATCTAAAAACAAGATACCAAGAAAAGAAGCATATGCAAAAATCTAAAAAATAACAACATGAAGCTTTAAACTTGAATAAAACTACAGTCAACCTTTGAACAGCATGAGGGTTAGGGGCACCAACCCTCCATACAATCAAAATCTGAGTATAACTTTACAGTCAGCCCTCTGTATCCACAGTTCCACATCCACAGATTCAACCAACCTTGGACCGTGTAGTACGTATTTATTGAAAAACATCCACACATAAATTCCAACTTATGTTGTTCAAGGGTCGATTGTCTCCATCTTTCAAGTTTTTATCTACTTCAAAAACCAGAGGATAACATACATGTCAAAACCTTAAAACCAAACAGTGATGATGATCATGAAAATAACTTAAAATAAGTTTATATGAGATGGACTGACAAAAGAACAAAATTAAGAGGTTAAAAGCCTCATCCCTAAGAGAATCAAGATTGTTTTTAGGATTGAATTTTTAAAAGTCATATGGGTCAGTCAGATAGAAATCAGACACAAAAGAGTACAAACTCTATGATTCCATTTATATCACATTCTAGAACAGGCAAAAATAATCCAGTGACAGCCTGAGGCTGGGGGTAGGCTGCAAAAGGGCAAAGGAGAATTTAGGGGGTGATAGAAATGTTCTATACCTGGACTGTGGTGGTAGTTACATGACTTGTATGTATTTGTCTAAACTCATCAAACTGTTCCTTTAAAACAGGTCTATTGCACTCTATTTAAATTACACCTCAATAAAGCTGATTTTTTAAAAGTATTGCCCAGACAATATTGACACTCATTTATCCTAATTCCTTTCTAAGCGTTACAGACATGGCCTTCACGTACCTGAAGCTGTGCCACAGCACGGCGGTACCCACCATGCTGAAGAAAAGATGCTTGCAATCACATCAGGTGGAAAGAGCGTCACATTTCTCTGAATCTGAAGTAAATTTAACACTAATGCAAGAAATACTCCAATAAAAAACAGCACTACTCCTCGAATCATCAAGTTCACACTTCGGCTAGTGACAGATGAGATATAGGGACCACACTTTTTGGGCCCAGGTGACTGTGTCTCTCCTTCCGCCATGGTTTCATAAGTTCAGTAAGTCAGCAAAAAAATTTTAAAAAGAGGAAGAAGAAATGGCTTCTCAGCTGAAAAGCCAACTGCCTGAACCAAAGCAGATTGACGTTTCAACAATATTGCATCTCGTCCTAAAACAGGACCTACCAGAAATCCTGCAAGAGATAAGAAAAAAGAAATCAATGTGTCTAATAAATGACTATACAATTTTCCTGATTTCAATACTAATTCATTTTAAAGGCCAAATAATGAATTGACAAGCTTATATATTTATTTAAATTATTTACTGAATAAGAAGACATTAAAAAAGCATTTTTATATGAATGATATAATAAAAAATGAAGTGCTAAATCTATATTTACTAGGACAGAATTAGTGACCTAAGAGACTAAAAGGTTAGAATAATAGTAAAAACAGCTAGCCCCACATCAGTGAAAAAAGCAGGACGGGTTATCTGAGACACTTCTACTAGAAACTGGAAGATCAAAATCCAGGTTTCTGTTTCTTCTACCCAAATCTCCAAGCCCAAGTAACCGATGGGTTTGGAGATTTAGGTAGAAATTTTTACGCTTTACAGAAAATAAATAAATTTATACTTTACAGAAAATCAACATATTCTAACTGAAAATGTTATATTGTTCTCAATAAAATGTGACTTGCTCGTGAGGACAATCTCCACAGGGGAATAAAATGACCTCTTTTGATGCTTAATGCTGATATATGTGAATTTCTGCACAAAAGTATCTTACAAAAAAACAGACCACCAACCCCTCACTCACACATACACCAAGCACAGAAACCAGACCTGACCCACTGTCACCAGGGCCCGAGTTGTGTCCCACCCCTGCCTTGACCCAGTCTGCCCTTGTTGCAATCATGGGAGCTATTGTGAGAAAGCTGCAGTGGGAAGCAGAAGAAAGCGAGCTAAGAAAATAAAGAATAACCTCTTGGCTAGATTCTAAGAAGTTTGATCCACCTGGCTCCTGATTCCTAAAACCTAGAACTTTGCAAGTACAATCACTCTAGGTATTCACTCACCCCTCTAAACCAAAGTGAACTTTCCTTTGTATATGTTTAACACAAATAACATTTGAGGCTATCTATGAGCTGTCCTTTTAACTCTCACAATAACCCTAACAGGTAAGTGCAATTATGTCCATTTTACAGGTGAGGTATAAAAGCAAAGAAAGGTTAAGTCACTCAACCAAGTTTCCAGCCTTAGTAAGACGGCAAGCTGGGATTCAAATCCATGCAGTCTGTCTGGCTCCAAAGCCCTCATTCACACCATTATGTTCAGCCTCCCAAATTGTTACCTGTTGCCCTAAATTCTTTTTCTATGAATACTTTTTTTGAAATGGGAAAGTATTATACAGACTATTTTCATAACTTACCATTATCCCACCTAACAATTTATCTTGGGATATTTCCTTTGAATCTCTAAGTATTTTATTTAAACCTTTACTATGGCACTTCTAATAGCTACCTTATGATGATATGTATAGTTGCTTTACAGATTGTAAAATTTCTATGTAGGTCTTATTCACTATCAAGTTTTCACTGTGCCTACGTACCCAGACAGGTACGTGCCTAGCTCATTGTGGGAGCTCTACATATTCATATTTGTTTCATTAAATAAGGTTAACTCTTTTTGAATCAAAGTTTAATTGGTTAAGCAGGCCTTTTTTTTTTAACATCTTTATTGGCGTATAATTGCTTTATGATGCTGTGTTAGTTTCTGCTTTATAAGAAAGTGAATCAGCTATACATATACATATATCCCATATCTCCTCCCTCCCACCCTCCCTATCCCACCCCCTCTAGGTGGTCACAAAGCACCGAGCTGATCTCTCTGTGCTATGCGGCTGCTTCCCACTAGCTATCTATTTTACATTTGGTAGTGTACATATGTCCATGCCACTCTCTCACTTCATCCCAGCTGACCCTTCCCCCTCCCTGTGTCCTCAAGTCCATTCCCTACATCTGCATCTTTATTCCTGTCCTGCCCATAGGTTCCTCAGAATGTTTATTTTATTTTATTTTTTTACATTCCATATATATGTGTTAGCCTATGGTATTTTATTTTTCTCATTCTGACTTACTCACTCCTCTCAACCACTGCGCCACCAGGGAAGCCCCACATCTTCTTTATCCATTCATCTGTCGATGGACACTTAGGTTACTTCCACATCGTGGCTATTGTAAATAGAGCTGCAATCAACACTGTGGTACATGACTCTTTTTGAATTATGGTTTTCTCAGGGTATATGCCCAGTAGTGGGATTGCTGGGTCATATGGTAGCTCTATTTTTAGTTTTTTAAGGAACCTCCATACTGTTCTCCATAGTGGCTGTATCAATTTACATTCCCACCAACAGTGCAACAGGGTTCCTTTTTCTCCACACCCTCTGCAGCATTTATTGTTTGTAGATTTTTTGATGATGGCCATTCTGACTGTTGTGAGGTGAGACCTCATTTTAGTTTTGATTTGCATTTCTCTAATGATTAATGACGCTGAGCATCCTTTCATGTGTTTGTTGGCGATCTGTATATCTTCTTGGGAGAAATGTCTATGCAGGTCTTCTGCCCATTTTTGGATTGGGTTGTTTGTTTTTTTGATATTGAGCTGCATGAGCTTTTTATAAATTTTGGAGATTAATCCTTTGTCAGTTGCTTCATTTGCAAATATCTTCTCTCATTCTGAGGGTGGTCTTTTCGTTTTGTTTATGCTTTCCTTTGCTGTGCAAAAAGCTTGTAAGTTTCATTAGGTCCCATTGGTTTATTTTTGTTTTTATTTTCATTTCTCTAGGAGGTGGGTCAAAAACAATCTTGCTGTGATTTATGTCATAGAGTGTTCTGCCTATGTTTTCCTGTAAGAGTATTATAGTGACTGGCCTTACATTTAGGTCTTTAATCCATCTGGAGTTTTTTTTGTATATGGTGTTAGGGAGTGTTCTAATTTCATTCTTTTACATGTAGCTGTCCAGTTTTCCCAGCAACACTTCTTTTTTTTTTTTTTTTTTTGCAGTACGCGGGCCTCTCACTGCCATGGCCTCTCCCGCCGCGGAGCACAGGCTCCAGACCTGTGCTCCAGACCTTTTTCACCATTGAGAACGATGTTGGCTGTGGATTTGTCATATATGGCCTTTATTATGTTGAGGTAAGCTCCCTCTATGCCTACTTTCTGGAGGGTTTTATCATAAATGGGTGTTGAATTTTGTCCAAAGGTTTTTCTGCCTCTATTGAGAGGATCATATGGTTTTTCTCCTTCAATTTGTTAATATGGTTTATCACATTGAGAGTTTGCATATATTGAAGAACCCCTGCATTCCTGGGGTAAACCCCACTTGATCATGCTGTATGATTCTTTTAATGTGCCATTGTATTCTGTTTGCTAGCATTTTGTTGAGAATTTTTGGAACTATGTTCATCAGTGACATTGGCCTGTAGTTTTCTTTCTTTGTGACATCTTTGATTATGGTATCAGGGTATGGTGGCCTCATAGAATGAGTTTGAGAGTGTTCCTCCCTCTGCTATATTTTGGAAGAGTTTGAGAAGGATAGGTGTTAGCTCGTCTCTAACTATTTGATAGAATTCACCTGTGAAGCCATCTGGTCCTGGGCTTTTGTTTGTTGGAAGATTTTTAATCACAGTCTTAATTTCAGTGCTTGTGACTGGTCTGTTTATATTTCCTATTTCTTCCTGGTTCAGTCTGGGAAGGTGGTGCTTTTCTAAGAATTTGTCTATTTCTTCCAGGATGTCCATTATATTAGGATATAGTTGCTTGTAGTAATTTCTCATGATCCTTTGTATTTCTGCATTGTCAGCTGTTACTTCTCCTTTTTCATTTCTAATTCTATTGATTTGAGTCTTCTCCCTTTTTTTCTTGATGAGTCTGGCTAATGGTTTGTCAACTATCTTCTCAAAGAACCAGCTTTTAGTTTTATTGATCTTCGCTATTGTTTCTTCATTTCTTTTTCATTTATTTCTGATCTGGTCTTTATGATTTCTTTCCTTCTACTAACTTCTGGGTTTTTTTGTTCTTCTTTCTCTAATTGCTTTAGGTGTAAGGTTAGGT
>NC_041215.1:29282719-29284219 GCF_002837175.3 Physeter macrocephalus
TTTCTAGGTATTTTTTGATTTCCTCTTTGATTTCTTCCGTGATTTCTTGGTTATTTAGTAGCGTATTGTTTAGCCTCTATGTGTTTGTATTTTTTACAGTTTTTTTTTCCTGTAACTGATATCTAGTCTCATAGCGTTGTGGTCAGAAAAGATACTTGATATGATTTCAATTTTCTTAAATTTACCAAGGCTTGATTTGTGACCCAAGATATGATCTATCCTGGAGAATGTTCCATGAGCACTTGAGAAGAAAGTGTATTCTGCTGTTTTTGGATGGAATGTCTTATAAATATTAAGTCCATCTTGTTTAATATATCATTTAAAGCTTAAAGTGTTTCCTTATTTTTTTCATTTTGGATGATCTGTCCACTGGTGAAAGTGGGGTGTTAAAGTCCCCTACTATGATTGTGTTACGGTCAATTTCCCCTTTTACGTCTGTTAGCATTTGCTTTGCATATTGAGGTGCTCCTATGTTGGGTGCATAAATATTTACAATTGTTATATCTTCTTCTTGGATTGATCCCTTGATCACTGTGTACTGTCCTTTGTGTCTCTTGTAATAGTCTGTCTTAAAGTCTATTTCGTCTGATACGAGAATTGCTACTGCAGCTTTCTTCTGATTTCCATTTGCATGGAATATCTTTTTCCATCCGCTCACTTTCAGTCTGTATGTGTCCCTAGTTCTGATGTGGGTCTCTTGTAGACAACATATATACGGGTCTTGTTTTTCGATCCACTCAGCTAGTCTATGTTTTTTGGTTGCAGCATTTAATCCATTTACATTTAAGGTGGTTATCGATATGAATTTTCCTGTTACGATTTTCTTAATTGTTTGAGTTTGTTATTGTAGGCCTTTTTTCCTTCCCTTGTGTTTCCTGCCTAGAGCAGTTCCTTTAGCATTTGTTGTAAAGCTGGTTTGGTGGTGCTGAATTCTCTTAGCTTTTGCTTGCCTGTAAAGGTTTTAATTTCTCCCTTAAATCTGAATGAGAGCCTTGCTGGTAATCGTGGTTGTAGGTTATTCCCTTTCATCACTTTAAATATGTCCTGCCACTCGCTTCTGACTTTCAGAGTTTCCGCTGAAAGATCAGCTGTTAACCTATGGGGATTCCCTTGTACGTTATTTGTTGCTTTTCCCTTGCTGCTTTTAATATTTTTTCTTAGTATTTAATTGTTGATAGTTTGAGTAATACGTGTCTTGGTGTGTTTCCCCTTGGATTTATCCTGCATGGGACTCTCTGAGCTTCCTGGACTTGACTATTTCCTTTCCCGTATTAGGGAAGTTTTCAACTATAATCTCTTCAAATATTTTCTCAATCCCTTTCTTTTTCTCTTCTTCTTCTGGGACCCCTATAACTCGAATGTTGGTGCATTTAATGTTGTCCCAGAGGTCTCTGAGACTATTCTCCATTCTTTTCATTCTTTTTTCTTTACTCTGCTCTGCAGTAGTTATTTCCACTATTTTATCTTCCAGGTCACTTATCTGTTCTTCTGTCTCAGTTA